>NC_090364.1:16730931-16800378 GCF_035084215.1 Heptranchias perlo | reverse complement strand
TCTGGGAATAAAGATCAACAAACTGGGGATAAAGATCAACAAACTGGGAATAAAGATCAACAAACTGGGGATAAAGATCAACAAACTGGGGATAAAGATCAAGATCAAAAACTGGGGGATAAAGATCAACAAACTGGGGAATAAAGATCAACAAACTGGGGATAAAGATCAACAAACTGGGGAATAAAGATCAACAAACTGGGGAATAAAGATCAACAAACTGGGGGGATAAAGATCAACAAAACTGGGGATAAAGATCAACAAACTTGGGGAATAAAGATCAACAAACTGGGAATAAAGATCAACAAACTGGGGGATAAAGATCAACAAACTGGGGATAAAGATCAACAAACTGGGGGAATAAAGATCAACAAACTGGGGATAAAGATCAACAAACTGGGGGATAAAGATCAACAAACTGGGGAATAAAGTTCAACAAACTGGGAATAAAGATCAACAAACTGGGGGATAAAGATCAACAAACTGGGGAATAAAGATCAACAAACTGGGAATAAAGATCAACAAACTGGGGGATAAAGATCAACAAACTGGGGAATAAAGATCAACAAACTGGGAATAAAGATCAACAAACTGGGAATAAAGATCAACAAACTGGGGGATAAAGATCAACAAACTGGGGATAAAGATCAACAAACTGGGGGATAAAGATCAACAAACTGGGGATAAAGATCAACAAACTGGGGGATAAAGATCAACAAACTGGGAATAAAGATCAACAAACTGGGGGATAAAGATCAACAAACTGGGGATAAAGATCAACAAACTGGGGAATAAAGATCAACAAACTGGGAATAAAGATCAACAAACTGGGGGATAAAGATCAACAAACTGGGGATAAAGATCAACAAACTGGGGGATAAAGATCAACAAACTGGGGAATAAAGTTCAACAAACTGGGAATAAAGATCAACAAACTGGGGGATAAAGATCAACAAACTGGGGAATAAAGATCAACAAACTGGGAATAAAGATCAACAAACTGGGGGATAAAGATCAACAAACTGGGGAATAAAGATCAACAAACTGGGAATAAAGATCAACAAACTGGGGGATAAAGATCAACAAACTGGGGAATAAAGATCAACAAACTGGGAATAAAGATCAACAAACTGGGGGATAAAGATCAACAAACTGGGAATAAAGATCAACAAACTGGGGGATAAAGATCAACAAACTGGGGATAAAGATCAACAAACTGGGGGATAAAGATCAACAAACTGGGGAATAAAGTTCAACAAACTGGGAATAAAGATCAACAAACTGGGGGATAAAGATCAACAAACTGGGGAATAAAGATCAACAAACTGGGAATAAAGATCAACAAACTGGGGGATAAAGATCAACAAACTGGGGAATAAAGATCAACAAACTGGGAATAAAGATCAACAAACTGGGGGATAAAGATCAACAAACTGGGGAATAAAGATCAACAAACTGGGAATAAAGATCAACAAACTGGGGGATAAAGATCAACAAACTGGGAATAAAGATCAACAAACTGGGGGATAAAGATCAACAAACTGGGAATAAAGATCAACAAACTGGGGAATAAAGATCAACAAACTGGGAATAAAGATCAACAAACTGGGGATAAAGATCAACAAACTGGGGATAAAGATCAACAAACTGGGGAATAAAGATCAACAAACTGGGAATAAAGATCAACAAACTGGGGGATAAAGATCAACAAACTGGGAATAAAGATCAACAAACTGGGGATAAAGATCAACAAACTGGGGATAAAGATCAACAAACTGGGGATAAAGATCAACAAACTGGGAATAAAGATCAACAAACTGGGGGATAAAGATCAACAAACTGGGGAATAAAGATCAACAAACTGGGAATAAAGATCAACAAACTGGGGGATAAAGATCAACAAACTGGGGAATAAAGATCAACAAACTGGGAATAAAGATCAACAAACTGGGGGATAAAGATCAACAAACTGGGGAATAAAGATCAACAAACTGGGAATAAAGATCAACAAACTGGGGGATAAAGATCAACAAACTGGGAATAAAGATCAACAAACTGGGGATAAAGATCAACAAACTGGGGATAAAGATCAACAAACTGGGAATAAAGATCAACAAACTGGGGATAAAGATCAACAAACTGGGGATAAAGATCAACAAACTGGGGATAAAGATCAACAAACTGGGGATAAAGATCAACAAACTGGGGAATAAAGATCAACAAACTGGGGAATAAAGATCAACAAACTGGGGGATAAAGATCAACAAACTGGGAATAAAGATCAACAAACTGGGGAATAAAGATCAACAAACTGGGAATAAAGATCAACAAACTGGGGGATAAAGATCAACAAACTGGGGGATAAAGATCAACAAACTGGGGATAAAGATCAACAAACTGGGGATAAAGATCAACAAACTGGGGATAAAGATCAACAAACTGGGGGATAAAGATCAACAAACTGGGAATAAAGATCAACAAACTGGGGATAAAGATCAACAAACTGGGGGATAAAGATCAACAAACTGGGGATAAAGATCAACAAACTGGGGATAAAGATCAACAAACTGGGGAATAAAGATCAACAAACTGGGGATAAAGATCAACAAACTGGGGGATAAAGATCAACAAACTGGGGGATAAAGATCAACAAACTGGGGATAAAGATCAACAAACTGGGGATAAAGATCAACAAACTGGGGAATAAAGATCAACAAACTGGGGGATAAAGATCAACAAACTGGGGATAAAGATCAACAAACTGGGGGATAAAGATCAACAAACTGGGGATAAAGATCAACAAACTGGGGATAAAGATCAACAAACTGGGGATAAAGATCAACAAACTGGGGATAAAGATCAACAAACTGGGGAATAAAGATCAACAAACTGGGGAATAAAGATCAACAAACTGGGGGATAAAGATCAACAAACTGGGGATAAAGATCAACAAACTGGGGGATAAAGATCAACAAACTGGGAATAAAGATCAACAAACTGGGGATAAAGATCAACAAACTGGGGATAAAGATCAACAAACTGGGGATAAAGATCAACAAACTGGGGAATAAAGATCAACAAACTGGGGAATAAAGATCAACAAACTGGGGATAAAGATCAACAAACTGGGGAATAAAGATCAACAAACTGGGAATAAAGATCAACAAACTGGGGAATAAAGATCAACAAACTGGGAATAAAGATCAACAAACTGGGGAATAAAGATCAACAAACTGGGAATAAAGATCAACAAACTGGGGGATAAAGATCAACAAACTGGGGAATAAAGATCAACAAACTTGGGGAATAAAGATCAACAAACTGGGGATAAAGATCAACAAACTGGGGATAAAGATCAACAAACTGGGGATAAAGATCAACAAACTTGGGGAATAAAGATCAACAAACTGGGGATAAAGATCAACAAACTGGGGGATAAAGATCAACAAACTGGGGATAAAGATCAACAAACTGGGGAATAAAGATCAACAAACTGGGGAATAAAGATCAACAAACTGGGGATAAAGATCAACAAACTGGGGATAAAGATCAACAAACTTGGGGAATAAAGATCAACAAACTGGGGATAAAGATCAACAAACTTGGGGAATAAAGATCAACAAACTGGGGATAAAGATCAACAAACTGGGGGATAAAGATCAACAAACTGGGGATAAAGATCAACAAACTTGGGGAATAAAGATCAACAAACTGGGGATAAAGATCAACAAACTGGGGAATAAAGATCAACAAACTGGGGAATAAAGATCAACAAACTGGGGAATAAAGATCAACAAACTGGGGGATAAAGATCAACAAACTGGGGATAAAGATCAACAAACTGGGAATAAAGATCAACAAACTGGGGAATAAAGATCAACAAACTGGGGATAAAGATCAACAAACTGGGGGATAAAGATCAACAAACTGGGGATAAAGATCAACAAACTGGGGATAAAGATCAACAAACTGGGGATAAAGATCAACAAACTGGGGATAAAGATCAACAAACTGGGAATAAAGATCAACAAACTGGGGATAAAGATCAACAAACTGGGAATAAAGATCAACAAACTGGGGAATAAAGATCAACAAACTGGGGAATAAAGTTCAACAAACTGGGGATAAACTTTTTTTTATTCGTTCATGGGTTGTGGGCATCGCTGGCGAGGCCGGCATTTAATGCCCATCCCTAATTGCCGTTGAGAATGTGGTGGTGAGCTGCCTTCTTAAACACTGCAGTCCATGTGGTGACGAATTTCCTACATTGCTGTTAGGTCGGGACTTCCAGGATTTTGACCCAGCGACGAATTAAATGCAGAGAAGTGTGAAATGATGAACTTTGGTAGGAAGAATGAGCAGAGGCAATATAAACTAAATGGTGCAATTTGAAAAGGATTTGGAGGAACAGAGAGACCTGGGGGTGTACGTACACAAACCTTTGAAGGTGGCAGGACAAGTTGAGAAGGCTGTTAAGAAAGCATATGGGATCCTGAGCTTTATTAATAGAGGCATAGAGTACAAACACAAGGAAGTTGTGCTAAACATTTATAAAACACTGGTTATGCCTCATCTGGAGTATTGTGTACAATTCTGGGCACCACACTTTAGAATGGATGAAAATGCTTTTGAGAGGGTGCAGAAGAGATTTACTGAAACAATACCAGGGATGAGGGTCTTCAGTAATGTGGAGAGTGGAGAAGCTGGGATTGTTCTCCTTAGAGCAGAGAAGGTTAAAGGGAGATTTGATAGAGGTTTTCAAAATAAGGAACGGTTTTGATAGAGTAAATAAGGAGAAACTGTTTCCAGTGACAGAAGGCTTGGTAACGAGAGGATATATAGAAAACATAGAAAATAGGAGCAGGAGTAGGCCATTCGGCCCTTCGAACCTGCTCCGCCATTCAATATGATCATGGCTGATCCTCTATCTCAATACCATATTCCTGCTCTCTCCCCATACCCCTTGATGCCTTTTGTGTCTAGAATCTATCGAGCTCCTTCTTTAGTATGTTCAGTGACTTGGCCTCCACAGCCTTCTGTGGTAGAGAATTCCACAGGTTCACCACCCTCTGAGTGAAGAAATTTCTCCTCATCTCAGTCCTAAATGTCCTACCCTGTATCCTGAGACTGTGACCTCTCGTTCTGGACCCCCCAGCCAGGGGAAACATCCTCCCTGCATCCAGCCTGTCTAGCCCTGTCAGAATTTTATACGTTTCAATGAAATCCCCTCTCATTCTTCTAAACTCGAGTGAATACAGGCCGAGTCGACCCAATCTCTCCTCATATGACAGTCCTGCCATCCCAGGAATCAGTCTGGTGAACCTTCGCTGCACTCCCTCTATGGCAAGTATATCCTTTCTTCGGTAAGGAGACCAAAACTGCACACAATACTCCAGGTGTGGTCTCACCAAATGCCCTGTGTAACTGCAGTAAGACATCCTTGCTCTTGTCCTCAAATCCTCTTGCAATGAAGGCCAACATACCATTTGCCTTCCGAACTGCTTACTGCACCTGCATGTTTGCTTTCAGTGACTGGTGTATAAGGACACCCAGGTCCCTTTGTACATCAACATTTCCCAATCTATCACCATTTAAATATTACTCTGCCTTTCTGTTTTTCCTTCCGAAGTGGATAACTTCACATTTATCCACATTATACTGCATCTGCCATGTATTTGCCCACTCACTCAACTTGTCTAAATTGCCTTGAAGCCTCTTTGCATCCTCCTCACAACTCACAATCCCGCCTAGTTTTGTGTCGTCAGCAAACTTGGAAATATTACATTTGGTTCCTTCATCCAAATCATTGATATATATTGTGAATAGCTGGGGCCCAAGCACTGATCCCTGTGGTACCCCACTAGTCACCACCTGCCACCCTTAAAAAGACCCATTTATTCCTACTTTCTGTTTCCTGTCTGTTAACCAATTTTCAATCCATGCCAGTATATTACCCCCAATCCCTTGTGCTTTAATTTTGTACACTAACCTCTCATGTGGGACTTTATCAAAGTCCTTCTGAAAATCCAAATAAATCACATCCACTGGTTCTCTCTTATCTATTCTACCAGTTACATCCTCAAAAAACTCCAGTAGGTTTGTCAAACATGATTTCCCTTTCATAAATCCATGTTGACTTTGTCTAATCCCATTGATATTTTCTAAGTGTCCTGTTATCACATCCTTTATAATAGAATCTAGCATTTTCCCTACTACTGATGTTAGGCTAACCGGTCTGTAGTTCCCTGTTTTCTCTCCCTCCTTTTTTAAATAGTGAGGTTACATTTGCCACCCTCCAATCTGCAGGAACTGTTCCATAATCTGTAGAATTTTGGAAGATGACAACTAATGCATCCACTATTTCCACGGCTGCCTCTTTTAGTACTCTGCGATGCAGATTATCAGGCCCTGGGGATTTATTGGCTTTCAGTCCCATTAACTTCTCCAGCACTATTTTTTTACTGATACTAATTTCCTTTAATTCCTCCTTCTCACTAGTCCCTTGGTTCCCTAACATTTCTGGGAAGTTATTTGTGTCCTCTTCCATCAAAGACAGAACCAAAGTATTTGTTTAATTGCTCTGCCATTTCCCTGTTCCCCATTATAAATTCTCTCGTTTCTGACTGTAAGGGACCTACATTTGTCTTCACTAATCTTTTTCTTTTTATTTACTTGTAGAAGCTTTTACAGTCCACTTTTATGTTCCTTGCAAGTTTACTCTCATACTCTATTTTTCCCCCCTTAATCAATCACTTGTTCCTTTTTTGCTGAATTCTAAACTGCTCCCAATCCTGAGGCTTGCTACTTTTCCTGGCAAATTTATATGACTCCTCTTTGGATCTAATACTATCCTTAATTTCTTTTGTTAGCCATGGTTGGGCCGCTTTTCCTTTTGTGTTTTTGCACCAGAAAGGAATATATAATTGTTGCAATTCATGCATTCGTTCCTTAAATGTTAGCCATTGCCTATCCACCGTCATGCCTTTTAATGAAGCTTCCCAATCTATCATAGCCAACTCACTCCTCATACCTTCGTAGTTTCCTTTGTTTAGATTTAGGACCCTAGTTTCGGATTGGACTACTTCACTTTCCATCTTAATGAAGAATTCTATCATGTTATGGTCACTCTTCCCTAAAGGACCCTGCAAAACATGATTACTAATTAACTCCTTCTCATTGCACAATACCCAATCTAGGATAGCCTGTTCCCCAGTTGGCTCCTCAATGTGCTGGTCTAAAAAACCATCTTGTACACACTTCAGGAATTCATCCTCCACAGTATTATTGCTAATTTGGTTGGCCAGTCTATATGTAGATTAAAGTCACCCATGATTACTGTAGTACCCTTGTTACATGCATCTCTAATTTCCTGTTTGATGCCGTCCCCTACATTGCTACCACTGTTTGGAGTCCCATAGACAACTCCCACCAGTGTTTTCTGCCCCTTGATGCTTCTTAACTCCACCCGGACTGATTCTACATCTTGATTTTCTGAGCCAATATCCTTTCTCACTATTGCTCTGATTTCATCCTTTACGAACAACGCCACCCCACCTCCTTTTCCTTTTTGCCTGTCCTTCCTAAATATTCAATACCCTTGGATATTCAGCTCCCAGCCTTGGTCACCCTGCAGCCATGTCTCTGTAATTGCAATTATATCATATCCGTTTACATCTATTTGCGCTGTTAATTCATCTGCCTTATTACGAATGCTTCGTACATTCAGATACCGTGCCTTTAGATTTGTCTTTTTAACATTTTTAGATATCTTAACATTTTTTTGTGCTATGGCCCTAATTGTCTTGTTACCATTTTTTCTTACCCGGACCCTATTTGTTAGTGTACTTTTGTTTGTATGCTCTGTCCCTTCCTGACACAATCTGGTTATCCTTACCCCAATCACTTTCCGAGCACTGCTTCCTTGTCTTTTCTCTTTAGCATTCTAGATTTCTCACCACCGGGACCCTCCACCCCTTATTTAGTTTAAAGCCCCATCTACCTCCCTAGTTATTCGATTCACTAGAACTCTGGTCCCAGTATGGTTCAGGTGTAGTCTGTCCCAACGGAACAACTCTCTCTTTCCCCAATACTGGTGACAGTGCCCCACAAATCAAAACCCACTTCTCCCACATCAATCTTTGAGCCACGCACTCATCTCTCTGATCTGATTGACCCTGTGCCAATTTGCTTGTGGCTCAGGTAATAATCCAGAGATTATTACCTTTGTGATTCTGCTTTTTAATTTAGTCCCTAGTTGCTGAAACTCTCTCAGCAGAACCTTTTTCTTAGTCCTACCTGTGTCATTGGTACCTACGTGGACCACGACAACTGGATCCTCCCCCTCCCACGCTAAGTTCTTCTCCAGCCCGGAGGAGATGTCCTTAACCCTGGCACCGGGTAGGCAACACAGCCTTGGGGAATCATGCTCCTGGCTGCAGAGAACAGTGTCTATCCCCCTAACTATACTGTCACCTACTACAACCACGATCCTTTTTACTCCCCCCACTTGAATGGCTTCCTGTATCACGGTGCCGTGGTCAGTTTGCTCGTCCTCTCCGCAGTCCCCGCACTTGTCCACAAGGGTTGCAAGAACCTCGAATCTATTGGACGAGCGCAGGGACTGAGGTTCCTGCAATACTACCTCCTGGATCCCCGAACCTGCCTCACTCGCAGTCACACCTTCCTGTCCCTGACCACGTGTCAATTCTAAAGTATTTAATCTAAGGGGTGTGGCTGCCTCCTGGAGCAAAAGGTCCAGGAAGCTTTCTCCCTCCCTGATGTCTCGCAATGTCCACAACTCGGAGCCGAAGTTCCTCGAGCCGCAGACACTTACTGCAGATGTAGTCGTCCTGGACAAAAAAGTCCACAAGCTCTGACCTATTGCAGCAGCAGCACATTTCCTGTTCTCCCATTATTTAATTTATTTAATTAATTAATTTAATGTTAATCAAATTATTTGCCTCGTTTAATTTATTAAATTAATAAAATTAAGTTTAGATTTTAAAATTTAGTTATATGCTGTATGTTAACTTAAAACTTAGCCCACAGTCACTACCGATCACTTACCTGTCTCACCTGTGACGTCACACTGCAGTTTTCTCTTCTTGTTTCAGGTTGGCTCCTGTTTTATCCCCACTCTCGGGCCTCGGTCTGCTGCTGCTTTTATCCCCACTCTCGGGCCTCGGTCTGTTGCTGCTTTTATCCCCACTCTCGGGCCTCGGTCTGTTGCTGCTTTTATCCCCACTCTCGGGCCTCGGTCTGTTGCTGCTTTTATCCCCACTCTCGGGCCTCGGTCTGTTGCTGCTTTTATCCCCACTCTCGGGCCTCGGTCTGTTGCTGCTTTTATCCCCACTCTCGGGCCTCGGTCTGCTGCTGCTTTTATCCCCACTCTCGGGCCTCGGTCTGCTGCTGCTTTTATCCCCACTCTCGGGCCTCGGTCTGCTGCTGCTTTTATCCCCACTCTCGGGCCTCGGTCTGCTGCTGCTTTTATCCCCACTCTCGGGCCTCGGTCTGCTGCTGCTGTTTTATCCCCACTCTCGGGCCTCGGTCTGTTGCTGCTTTTATCCCCACTCTCGGGCCTCGGTCTGTTGCTGTTTTATCCCCACTCTCGGGCCTCGGTCTGCTGCTTTTATCCCCACTCTCGGGCCTCGGTCTGCTGCTGCTTTTATCCCCACTCTCGGGCCTCGGTCCGTTGCTGCTTTTATCCCCACTCTCGGGCCTCGGTCTGTTGCTTTTATCCCCACTCTCGGGCCTCGGTCTGCTGCTGCTTTTATCCCCTCTCTCGGGCCTCGGTCTGCTGCTGCTTTTATCCCCACTCTCGGGCCTCGGTCTGCTGCTGCTTTTATCCCCACTCTCGGGCCTCGGTCTGCTGCTTTTATCCCCACTCTCGGGCCTCGGTCTGCTGCTTTTATCCCCACTCTCGGGCCTCGGTCTGCTGCTGCTTTTATCCCCACTCTCGGGCCTCGGTCTGCTGCTGCTTTTATCCCCTCTCTCGGGCCTCGGTCTGTTGCTGCTTTTATCCCCACTCTCGGGCCTCGGTCTGTTGCTGCTTTTATCCCCACTCTCGGGCCTCGGTCTGTTGCTGCTTTTATCCCCACTCTCGGGCCTCGGTCTGTTGCTGTTTTATCCCCACTCTCGGGCCTCGGTCTGTTGCTGCTTTTATCCCCACTCTCGGGCCTCGGTCTGTTGCTGTTTTATCCCCACTCTCGGGCCTCGGTCTGCTGCTTTTATCCCCACTCTCGGGCCTCGGTCTGCTGCTTTTATCCCCACTCTCGGGCCTCGGTCTGTTGCTGCTTTTATCCCCACTCTCGGGCCTCGGTCTGTTGCTGCTTTTATCCCCACTCTCGGGCCTCGGTCTGCTGCTTTTATCCCCACTCTCGGCCCTCGGTCTGCTGCTGCTTTTATCCCCACTCTCGGGCCTCGGTCTGTTGCTGCTTTTATCCCCACTCTCGGGCCTCGGTCTGTTGCTGCTTTTATCCCCACTCTCGGGCCTCGGTCTGTTGCTGCTTTTATCCCCACTCTCGGGCCTCGGTCTGCTGCTTTTATCCCCACTCTCGGGCCTCGGTCTGCTGCTGCTTTTATCCCCTCTCTCGGGCCTCGGTCTGTTGCTGCTTTTATCCCCACTCTCGGGCCTCGGTCTGCTGCTTTTATCCCCACTCTCGGGCCTCGGTCTGCTGCTGCTTTTATCCCCGCTCTCGGGCCTCGGTCTGTTGCTGCTTTTATCCCCACTCTCGGGCCTCGGTCTGCTGCTTTTATCCCCACTCTCGGGCCTCGGTCTGCTGCTGCTTTTATCCCCACTCTCGGGCCTCGGTCTGCTGCTTTTATCCCCACTCTCGGGCCTCGGTCTGCTGCTGCTTTTATCCCCACTCTCGGGCCTCGGTCTGCTGCTGCTTTTATCCCCACTCTCGGGCCTCGGTCTGCTGCTGCTTTTATCCCCACTCTCGGGCCTCGGTCTGCTGCTGCTTTTATCCCCACTCTCGGGCCTCGGTCTGCTGCTGCTTTTATCCCCACTCTCGGGCCTCGGTCTGCTGCTGCTTTTATCCCCACTCTCGGGCCTCGGTCTGCTGCTGCTTTTATCCCCACTCTCGGGCCTCGGTCTGCTGCTGCTTTTATCCCCACTCTCGGGCCTCGGTCTGCTGCTGCTTTTATCCCCACTCTCGGGCCTCGGTCTGCTGCTGCTTTTATCCCCACTCTCGGGCCTCGGTCTGCTGCTTTTATCCCCACTCTCGGGCCTCGGTCTGCTGCTGCTTTTATCCCCACTCTCGGGCCTCGGTCTGCTGCTGCTTTTATCCCCACTCTCGGGCCTCGGTCTGCTGCTGCTTTTATCCCCACTCTCGGGCCTCGGTCTGCTGCTGCTTTTATCCCCACTCTCGGGCCTCGGTCTGTTGCTGCTTTTATCCCCACTCTCGGGCCTCGGTCTGTTGCTGCTTTTATCCCCACTCTCGGGCCTCGGTCTGCTGCTTTTATCCCCACTCTCGGGCCTCGGTCTGCTGCTTTTATCCCCACTCTCGGGCCTCGGTCTGTTGCTGCTTTTATCCCCACTCTCGGGCCTCGGTCTGCTGCTGCTTTTATCCCCACTCTCGGGCCTCGGTCTGCTGCTGCTTTTATCCCCACTCTCGGGCCTCGGTCTGCTGCTGCTTTTATCCCCACTCTCGGGCCTCGGTCTGTTGCTGCTTTTATCCCCACTCTCGGGCCTCAGTCTGCTGCTGCTTTTATCCCCACTCTCGGGCCTCGGTCTGTTGCTGCTTTTATCCCCACTCTCGGGCCTCGGTCTGCTGCTGCTTTTATCCCCTCTCTCGGGCCTCGGTCTGTTGCTGCTTTTATCCCCACTCTCGGGCCTCGGTCTGTTGCTGCTTTTATCCCCACTCTCGGGCCTCGGTCTGTTGCTGCTTTTATCCCCACTCTCGGGCCTCGGTCTGCTGCTGCTTTTATCCCCACTCTCGGGCCTCGGTCTGCTGCTGCTTTTATCCCCACTCTCGGGCCTCGGTCTGCTGCTTTTATCCCCACTCTCGGGCCTCGGTCTGTTGCTGCTTTTATCCCCACTCTCGGGCCTCGGTCTGCTGCTGCTTTTATCCCCACTCTCGGGCCTCGGTCTGCTGCTGCTTTTATCCCCACTCTCGGGCCTCGGTCTGCTGCTGCTTTTATCCCCACTCTCGGGCCTCGGTCTGCTGCTGCTTTTATCCCCACTCTCGGGCCTCGGTCTGCTGCTGCTTTTATCCCCACTCTCGGGCCTCGGTCTGCTGCTGCTTTTATCCCCACTCTCGGCCCTCGGTCTGCTGCTGCTTTTATCCCCACTCTCGGGCCTCGGTCTGTTGCTGCTTTTATCCCCACTATCGGGCCTCGGTCTGCTGCTGCTTTTATCCCCACTCTCGGGCCTCGGTCTGCTGCTTTTATCCCCACTATCGGGCCTCGGTCTGCTGCTGCTTTTATCCCCACTCTCGGGCCTCGGTCTGTTGCTGCTTTTATCCCCACTCTCGGGCCTCGGTCTGCTGCTGCTTTTATCCCCACTCTCGGGCCTCGGTCTGCTGCTGCTTTTATCCCCACTCTCGGGCCTCGGTCTGCTGCTGCTTTTATCCCCACTCTCGGGCCTCGCTCTGTTGCTGCTTTTATCCCCACTCTCGGGCCTCGGTCTGCTGCTGCTTTTATCCCCACTCTCGGGCCTCGCTCTGTTGCTGCTTTTATCCCCACTCTCGGGCCTCGGTCTGCTGCTTTTATCCCCTCTCTCGGGCCTCGGTCTGTTGCTGCTTTTATCCCCACTCTCGGGCCTCGGTCTGCTGCTGCTTTTATCCCCACTCTCGGGCCTCGGTCTGTTGCTGCTTTTATCCCCACTCTCGGGCCTCGGTCTGCTGCTGCTTTTATCCCCACTCTCAGGCCTCGGTCTGCTGCTTTTATCCCCACTCTCGGGCCTCGGTCTGTTGCTGCTTTTATCCCCACTCTCGGCCCTCGGTCTGCTGCTGCTTTTATCCCCACTCTCGGGCCCCGGTCTCCTGCTTTTATCCCCACTCTCGGGCCTCGGTCTGCTGCTGCTTTTATCCCCACTCTCGGGCCTCGGTCTGCTGCTTTTATCCCCACTCTCGGGCCTCGGTCTGTTGCTGCTTTTATCCCCACTCTCGGGCCTCGGTCTGCTGCTTTTATCCCCACTCTCGGGCCTCGGTCTGCTGCTGCTTTTATCCCCACTCTCGGGCCTCGGTCTGCTGCTGCTTTTATCCCCACTCTCGGGCCTCGGTCTGTTGCTGCTTTTATCCCCACTCTCGGGCCTCGGTCTGTTGCTGCTTTTATCCCCACTCTCGGGCCTCGGTCTGTTGCTGCTTTTATCCCCACTCTCGGGCCTCGGTCTGTTGCTGCTTTTATCCCCACTCTCGGGCCTCGGTCTGCTGCTGCTTTTATCCCCACTCTCGGGCCTCGGTCTGCTGCTGCTTTTATCCCCACTCTCGGGCCTCGGTCTGTTGCTGCTTTTATCCCCACTCTCGGGCCTCGGTCTGTTGCTGCTTTTATCCCCACTCTCGGGCCTCGGTCTGTTGCTGCTTTTATCCCCACTCTCGGGCCTCGGTCTGTTGCTGCTTTTATCCCCACTCTCGGGCCTCGGTCTGTTGCTGCTTTTATCCCCACTCTCGGGCCTCGGTCTGCTGCTGCTTTTATCCCCACTCTCGGGCCTCGGTCTGCTGCTGCTTTTATCCCCACTCTCGGGCCTCGGTCTGCTGCTGCTTTTATCCCCACTCTCGGGCCTCGGTCTGCTGCTGCTTTTATCCCCACTCTCGGGCCTCGGTCTGCTGCTGCTTTTATCCCCACTCTCGGGCCTCGGTCTGCTGCTTTTATCCCCACTCTCGGGCCTCGGTCTCCTGCTTTTATCCCCACTCTCGGGCCTCGGTCTGCTGCTGCTTTTATCCCCACTCTCGGGCCTCGGTCTGCTGCTTTTATCCCCACTCTCGGGCCTCGGTCTCCTGCTTTTATCCCCACTCTCGGGCCTCGGTCTGCTGCTGCTTTTATCCCCACTCTCGGGCCTCGGTCTGTTGCTGCTTTTATCCCCACTCTCGGGCCTCGGTCTGCTGCTGCTTTTATCCCCACTCTCGGGCCTCGGTCTGCTGCTGCTTTTATCCCCACTCTCGGGCCTCGGTCTGCTGCTTTTATCCCCACTCTCGGGCCTCGGTCTGCTGCTGCTTTTATCCCCACTCTCGGGCCTCGGTCTGCTGCTGCTTTTATCCCCACTCTCGGGCCTCGGTCTGCTGCTTTTATCCCCACTCTCGGGCCTCGGTCTCCTGCTTTTATCCCCACTCTCGGGCCTCGGTCTGCTGCTGCTTTTATCCCCACTCTCGGGCCTCGGTCTGCTGCTGCTTTTATCCCCACTCTCGGGCCTCGGTCTGCTGCTTTTATCCCCACTCTCGGGCCTCGGTCTGCTGCTTTTATCCCCACTCTCGGGCCTCGGTCTGCTGCTTTTATCCCCACTCTCGGGCCTCGGTCTGTTGCTGCTTTTATCCCCACTCTCGGGCCTCGGTCTGTTGCTGCTTTTATCCCCACTCTCGGGCCTCGGTCTGTTGCTGCTTTTATCCCCACTCTCGGGCCTCGGTCTGCTGCTGCTTTTATCCCCACTCTCGGGCCTCGGTCTGTTGCTGCTTTTATCCCCACTCTCGGGCCTCGGTCTGCTGCTGCTTTTATCCCCACTCTCGGGCCTCGGTCTGTTGCTGCTTTTATCCCCACTCTCGGGCCTCGGTCTGTTGCTGCTTTTATCCCCACTCTCGGGCCTCGGTCTGCTGCTGCTTTTATCCCCACTCTCGGGCCTCGGTCTGCTGCTTTTATCCCCACTCTCGGGCCTCGGTCTGCTGCTGCTTTTATCCCCACTCTCGGGCCTCGGTCTGCTGCTGCTTTTATCCCCACTCTCGGGCCTCGGTCTGCTGCTGCTTTTATCCCCACTCTCGGGCCTCGGTCTGCTGCTGCTTTTATCCCCACTCTCGGGCCTCGGTCTGCTGCTGCTTTTATCCCCACTCTCGGGCCTCGGTCTGTTGCTGCTTTTATCCCCACTCTCGGGCCTCGGTCTGTTGCTGCTTTTATCCCCACTCTCGGGCCTCGGTCTGTTGCTGCTTTTATCCCCACTCTCGGGCCTCGGTCTGTTGCTGCTTTTATCCCCACTCTCGGGCCTCGGTCTGCTGCTGCTTTTATCCCCACTCTCGGGCCTCGGTCTGCTGCTGCTTTTATCCCCACTCTCGGGCCTCGGTCTGTTGCTGCTTTTATCCCCACTCTCGGGCCTCGGTCTGCTGCTTTTATCCCCACTCTCGGGCCTCGGTCTGTTGCTGCTTTTATCCCCACTCTCGGGCCTCGGTCTGCTGCTGCTTTTATCCCCACTCTCGGGCCTCGGTCTGCTGCTGCTTTTATCCCCACTCTCGGGCCTCGGTCTGCTGCTGCTTTTATCCCCACTCTCGGGCCTCGGTCTGTTGCTGCTTTTATCCCCACTCTCGGGCCTCGGTCTGCTGCTGCTTTTATCCCCGCTCTCAGGCCTCGGTCTGCTGCTGCTTTTATCCCCACTCTCGGGCCTCGGTCTGCTGCTGCTTTTATCCCCACTCTCGGGCCTCGGTCTGCTGCTGCTTTTATCCCCACTCTCGGGCCCCGGTCTCCTGCTTTTATCCCCACTCTCGGGCCTCGGTCTGCTGCTGCTTTTATCCCCACTCTCGGGCCTCGGTCTGCTGCTGCTTTTATCCCCACTCTCGGGCCTCGGTCTGCTGCTGCTTTTATCCCCACTCTCGGGCCTCGGTCTGCTGCTGCTTTTATCCCCACTCTCGGGCCTCGGTCTGTTGCTGCTTTTATCCCCACTCTCGGGCCTCGGTCTGCTGCTGCTTTTATCCCCACTCTCGGGCCTCGGTCTGCTGCTGCTTTTATCCCCACTCTCGGGCCTCGGTCTGCTGCTGCTTTTATCCCCACTCTCGGGCCTCGGTCTGTTGCTGCTTTTATCCCCACTCTCGGGCCTCGGTCTGTTGCTGCTTTTATCCCCACTCTCGGGCCTCGGTCTGTTGCTGCTTTTATCCCCACTATCGGGCCTCGGTCTGCTGCTGCTTTTATCCCCACTCTCGGGCCTCGGTCTGCTGCTTTTATCCCGTCTCTCGGGCCTCGGTCTGTTGCTGCTTTTATCCCCACTCTCGGGCCTCGGTCTGCTGCTGCTTTTATCCCCACTCTCGGGCCTCGGTCTGCTGCTGCTTTTATCCCCACTCTCGGGCCTCGGTCTGCTGCTGCTTTTATCCCCACTCTCGGGCCTCGGTCTGCTGCTGCTTTTATCCCCACTCTCGGGCCTCGGTCTGCTGCTGCTTTTATCCCCACTCTCGGGCCTCGGTCTGCTGCTGCTTTTATCCCCACTCTCGGGCCTCGGTCTGTTGCTGCTTTTATCCCCACTCTCGGGCCTCGGTCTGTTGCTGCTTTTATCCCCACTCTCGGGCCTCGGTCTGTTGCTGCTTTTATCCCCACTCTCGGGCCTCGGTCTGTTGCTGCTTTTATCCCCACTCTCGGGCCTCGGTCTGTTGCTGCTTTTATCCCCTCTCTCGGGCCTCGGTCTGTTGCTGCTTTTATCCCCTCTCTCGGGCCTCGGTCTGTTGCTGCTTTTATCCCCACTCTCGGGCCTCGGTCTGCTGCTGCTTTTATCCCCACTCTCGGGCCTCGGTCTGTTGCTGCTTTTATCCCCACTCTCGGGCCTCGGTCTGCTGCTGCTTTTATCCCCACTCTCAGGCCTCGGTCTGCTGCTTTTATCCCCACTCTCGGGCCTCGGTCTGCTGCTGCTTTTATCCCCACTCTCGGGCCTCGGTCTCCTGCTTTTATCCCCACTCTCGGGCCTCGGTCTGCTGCTTTTATCCCCACTCTCGGGCCTCGGTCTGCTGCTTTTATCCCCACTCTCGGGCCTCGGTCTGCTGCTTTTATCCCCACTCTCGGGCCTCGGTCTGCTGCTTTTATCCCCACTCTCGGGCCTCGGTCTGCTGCTGCTTTTATCCCCACTCTCGGGCCTCGGTCTGTTGCTGCTTTTATCCCCACTCTCGGGCCTCGGTCTGCTGCTGCTTTTATCCCCACTCTCGGGCCTCGGTCTTCTGCTGCTTTTATCCCCACTCTCGGGCCTCGGTCTGCTGCTGCTTTTATCCCCACTCTCGGGCCTCGGTCTTCTGCTGCTTTTATCCCCACTCTCGGGCCTCGGTCTGTTGCTGCTTTTATCCCCACTCTCGGGCCTCGGTCTGCTGCTGCTTTTATCCCCACTCTCGGGCCTCGGTCTGCTGCTTTTATCCCCACTCTCGGGCCTCGGTCTGTTGCTGCTTTTATCCCCTCTCTCGGGCCTCGGTCTGTTGCTGCTTTTATCCCCACTCTCGGGCCTCGGTCTGCTGCTGCTTTTATCCCCACTCTCGGGCCTCGGTCTGTTGCTGCTTTTATCCCCACTCTCGGGCCTCGTCTGTTGCTGCTTTTATCCCCACTCTCGGGCCTCGGTCTGCTGCTGCTTTTATCCCCACTCTCGGGCCTCGGTCTGCTGCTGCTTTTATCCCCACTCTCGGGCCTCCGTCTGCTGCTGCTTTTATCCCCACTCTCGGGCCTCGGTCTGTTGCTGCTTTTATCCCCACTCTCGGGCCTCGGTCTGCTGCTTTTATCCCCACTCTCGGGCCTCGGTCTCCTGCTTTTATCCCCACTCTCGGGCCTCGGTCTGCTGCTGCTTTTATCCCCACTCTCGGGCCTCGGTCTGCTGCTTTTATCCCCACTCTCGGGCCTCGGTCTGCTGCTTTTATCCCCACTCTCGGGCCTCGGTCTCCTGCTTTTATCCCCACTCTCGGGCCTCGGTCTGCTGCTGCTTTTATCCCCACTCTCGGGCCTCGGTCTGCTGCTTTTATCCCCACTCTCGGGCCTCGGTCTGCTGCTTTTATCCCCACTCTCGGGCCTCGGTCTGCTGCTGCTTTTATCCCCACTCTCGGGCCTCGGTCTGTTGCTGCTTTTATCCCCACTCTCGGGCCTCGGTCTCCTGCTTTTATCCCCACTCTCGGGCCTCGGTCTGCTGCTTTTATCCCCACTCTCGGGCCTCGGTCTGCTGCTGCTTTTATCCCCACTCTCGGGCCTCGGTCTGCTGCTGCTTTTATCCCCACTCTCGGGCCTCGGTCTGCTGCTGCTTTTATCCCCACTCTCGGGCCTCGGTCTGCTGCTGCTTTTATCCCCACTCTCGGGCCTCGGTCTGCTGCTTTTATCCCCACTCTCGGGCCTCGGTCTGCTGCTGCTTTTATCCCCACTCTCGGGCCTCGGTCTGTTGCTGCTTTTATCCCCACTCTCGGGCCTCGGTCTCCTGCTTTTATCCCCACTCTCGCGCCTCGGTCTGCTGCTTTTATCCCCACTCTCGGGCCTCGGTCTGCTGCTGCTTTTATCCCCACTCTCGGGCCTCGGTCTGCTGCTGCTTTTATCCCCACTCTCGGGCCTCGGTCTGTTGCTGCTTTTATCCCCACTCTCGGGCCTCGGTCTGTTGCTGCTTTTATCCCCATTCTCGGGCCTCGGTCTGTTGCTGCTTTTATCCCCACTCTCGGGCCTCGGTCTGTTGCTGCTTTTATCCCCACTCTCGGGCCTCGGTCTGCTGCTTTTATCCCCACTCTCGGGCCTCGGTCTGCTGCTGCTTTTATCCCCACTCTCGGGCCTCGGTCTGCTGCTGCTTTTATCCCCACTCTCGGGCCTCGGTCTGCTGCTGCTTTTATCCCCACTCTCGGGCCTCGGTCTGTTGCTGCTTTTATCCCCACTCTCGGGCCTCGGTCTGCTGCTGCTTTTATCCCCACTCTCGGGCCTCGGTCTGCTGCTGCTTTTATCCCCACTCTCGGGCCTCGGTCTGCTGCTGCTTTTATCCCCACTCTCGGGCCTCGGTCTGCTGCTGCTTTTATCACCACTCTCGGGCCTCGGTCTGCTGCTGCTTTTATCCCCACTCTCGGGCCTCGGTCTGCTGCTGCTTTTATCCCCACTCTCGGGCCTCGGTCTGTTGCTGCTTTTATCCCCACTCTCGGGCCTCGGTCTGTTGCTGCTTTTATCCCCACTCTCGGGCCTCGGTCTGTTGCTGCTTTTATCCCCACTCTCGGGCCTCGGTCTGTTGCTGCTTTTATCCCCACTCTCGGTCCTCGGTCTGCTGCTGCTTTTATCCCCACTCTCGGGCCTCGGTCTGCTGCTGCTTTTATCCCCACTCTCGGGCCTCGGTCTGTTGCTGCTTTTATCCCCACTCTCGGGCCTCGGTCTGTTGCTGCTTTTATCCCCACTCTCGGGCCTCGGTCTGTTGCTGCTTTTATCCCCACTCTCGGGCCTCGGTCTGTTGCTGCTTTTATCCCCACTCTCGGGCCTCGGTCTGCTGCTGCTTTTATCCCCACTCTCGGGCCTCGGTCTGCTGCTGCTTTTATCCCCACTCTCGGGCCTCGGTCTGCTGCTTTTATCCCCACTCTCGGGCCTCGGTCTGCTGCTGCTTTTATCCCCACTCTCGGGCCTCGGTCTGCTGCTGCTTTTATCCCCACTCTCGGGCCTCGGTCTGCTGCTGCTTTTATCCCCACTCTCGGGCCTCGGTCTGCTGCTTTTATCCCCACTCTCGGGCCTCGGTCTGCTGCTGCTTTTATCCCCACTCTCGGGCCTCGGTCTGCTGCTTTTATCCCCACTCTCGGGCCTCGGTCTCCTGCTTTTATCCCCACTCTCGGGCCTCGGTCTGTTGCTGCTTTTATCCCCACTCTCGGGCCTCGGTCTCCTGCTTTTATCCCCACTCTCGGGCCTCGGTCTGCTGCTTTTATCCCCACTCTCGGGCCTCGGTCTGCTGCTTTTATCCCCACTCTCGGGCCTCGGTCTGCTGCTTTTATCCCCACTCTCGGGCCTCGGTCTGCTGCTGCTTTTATCCCCACTCTCGGGCCTCGGTCTGTTGCTGCTTTTATCCCCACTCTCGGGCCTCGGTCTGCTGCTGCTTTTATCCCCACTCTCGGGCCTCGGTCTTCTGCTGCTTTTATCCCCACTCTCGGGCCTCGGTCTGCTGCTGCTTTTATCCCCACTCTCGGGCCTCGGTCTCCTGCTTTTATCCCCACTCTCGGGCCTCGGTCTGCTGCTTTTATCCCCACTCTCGGGCCTCGGTCTGCTGCTTTTATCCCCACTCTCGGGCCTCGGTCTGCTGCTTTTATCCCCACTCTCGGGCCTCGGTCTGCTGCTGCTTTTATCCCCACTCTCGGGCCTCGGTCTGTTGCTGCTTTTATCCCCACTCTCGGGCCTCGGTCTGCTGCTGCTTTTATCCCCACTCTCGGGCCTCGGTCTTCTGCTGCTTTTATCCCCACTCTCGGGCCTCGGTCTGCTGCTTTTATCCCCTCTCTCGGGCCTCGGTCTGTTGCTGCTTTTATCCCCACTCTCGGGCCTCGGTCTGTTGCTGCTTTTATCCCCTCTCTCGGGCCTCGGTCTGTTGCTGCTTTTATCCCCACTCTCGGGCCTCGGTCTGTTGCTGCTTTTATCCCCACTCTCGGGCCTCGGTCTGCTGCTTTTATCCCCACTCTCGGGCCTCGGTCTGCTGCTTTTATCGCCACTCTCGGGCCTCGGTCTGCTGCTGCTTTTATCCCCACTCTCGGGCCTCGGTCTGCTGCTGCTTTTATCCCCACTCTCGGGCCTCGGTCTGCTGCTGCTTTTATCCCCACTCTCGGGCCTCGGTCTGCTGCTTTTATCCCCACTCTCGGGCCTCGGTCTGCTGCTGCTTTTATCCCCACTCTCGGGCCTCGGTCTGCTGCTTTTATCCCCACTCTCGGGCCTCGGTCTCCTGCTTTTATCCCCACTCTCGGGCCTCGGTCTGCTGCTGCTTTTATCCCCACTCTCGGGCCTCGGTCTGTTGCTGCTTTTATCCCCACTCTCGGGCCTCGGTCTGCTGCTGCTTTTATCCCCACTCTCGGGCCTCGGTCTGTTGCTGCTTTTATCCCCACTCTCGGGCCTCGGTCTGTTGCTGCTTTTATCCCCACTCTCGGGCCTCGGTCTGCTGCTGCTTTTATCCCCACTCTCGGGCCTCGGTCTGCTGCTGCTTTTATCCCCACTCTCGGGCCTCGGTCTGCTGCTTTTATCCCCACTCTCGGGCCTCGGTCTGCTGCTTTTATCCCCACTCTCGGGCCTCGGTCTGCTGCTTTTATCCCCACTCTCGGGCCTCGGTCTGCTGCTGCTTTTATCCCCACTCTCGGGCCTCGGTCTGCTGCTTTTATCCCCACTCTCGGGCCTCGGTCTGCTGCTGCTTTTATCCCCACTCTCGGGCCTCGGTCTGCTGCTGCTTTTATCCCCACTCTCGGGCCTCGGTCTGTTGCTGCTTTTATCCCCACTCTCGGGCCTCGGTCTGCTGCTGCTTTTATCCCCACTCTCGGGCCTCGGTCTGCTGCTGCTTTTATCCCCACTCTCGGGCCTCGGTCTGCTGCTGCTTTTATCCCCACTCTCGGGCCCCGGTCTCCTGCTTTTATCCCCACTCTCGGGCCTCGGTCTGCTGCTGCTTTTATCCCCACTCTCGGGCCTCGGTCTGCTGCTGCTTTTATCCCCACTCTCGGGCCTCGGTCTGCTGCTGCTTTTATCCCCACTCTCGGGCCTCGGTCTGTTGCTGCTTTTATCCCCACTCTCGGGCCTCGGTCTGTTGCTGCTTTTATCCCCACTCTCGGGCCTCGGTCTGCTGCTGCTTTTATCCCCACTCTCGGGCCTCGGTCTGTTGCTGCTTTTATCCCCACTCTCGGGCCTCGGTCTGTTGCTGCTTTTATCCCCACTCTCGGGCCTCGGTCTGCTGCTGCTTTTATCCCCACTCTCGGGCCTCGGTCTGCTGCTGCTTTTATCCCCACTCTCGGGCCTCGGTCTGCTGCTGCTTTTATCCCCACTCTCGGGCCTCGGTCTGTTGCTGCTTTTATCCCCACTCTCGGGCCTCGGTCTGTTGCTGCTTTTATCCCCACTCTCGGGCCTCGGTCTGCTGCTTTTATCCCCACTCTCGGGCCTCGGTCTGCTGCTTTTATCCCCACTCTCGGGCCTCGGTCTGTTGCTGCTTTTATCCCCACTCTCGGGCCTCGGTCTGCTGCTGCTTTTATCCCCACTCTCGGGCCTCGGTCTGCTGCTGCTTTTATCCCCACTCTCGGGCCTCGGTCTGTTGCTGCTTTTATCCCCACTCTCGGGCCTCGGTCTGTTGCTGCTTTTATCCCCACTCTCGGGCCTCGGTCTGTTGCTGCTTTTATCCCCACTCTCGGGCCTCGGTCTGCTGCTGCTTTTATCCCCACTCTCGGGCCTCGGTCTGCTGCTGCTTTTATCCCCACTCTCGGGCCTCGGTCTGTTGCTGCTTTTATCCCCACTCTCGGGCCTCGGTCTGTTGCTGCTTTTATCCCCACTCTCGGGCCTCGGTCTGCTGCTGCTTTTATCCCCACTCTCGGGCCTCGGTCTGTTGCTGCTTTTATCCCCACTCTCGGGCCTCGGTCTGCTGCTGCTTTTATCCCCACTCTCGGGCCTCGGTCTGTTGCTGCTTTTATCCCCACTCTCGGGCCTCGGTCTGCTGCTGCTTTTATCCCCACTCTCGGGCCTCGGTCTGCTGCTGCTTTTATCCCCACTCTCGGGCCTCGGTCTGCTGCTGCTTTTATCCCCACTCTCGGGCCTCGGTCTGTTGCTGCTTTTATCCCCACTCTCGGGCCTCGGTCTGTTGCTGCTTTTATCCCCACTCTCGGGCCTCGGTCTGTTGCTGCTTTTATCCCCACTCTCGGGCCTCGGTCTGCTGCTTTTATCCCCACTCTCGGGCCTCGGTCTGTTGCTGCTTTTATCCCCACTCTCGGGCCTCGGTCTGCTGCTTTTATCCCCACTCTCGGGCCTCGGTCTGCTGCTGCTTTTATCCCCACTCTCGGGCCTCGGTCTGCTGCTGCTTTTATCCCCACTCTCAGGCCTCGGTCTGCTGCTTTTATCCCCACTCTCGGGCCTCGGTCTGCTGCTGCTTTTATCCCCACTCTCGGGCCTCGGTCTGTTGCTGCTTTTATCCCCACTCTCGGCCCTCGGTCTGCTGCTGCTTTTATCCCCACTCTCGGGCCTCGGTCTGCTGCTTTTATCCCCACTCTCGGGCCTCGGTCTGTTGCTGCTTTTATCCCCACTCTCGGGCCTCGGTCTGTTGCTGCTTTTATCCCCACTCTCGGGCCTCGGTCTGCTGCTGCTTTTATCCCCACTCTCGGGCCTCGGTCTGCTGCTTTTATCCCCACTCTCGGGCCTCGGTCTGTTGCTGCTTTTATCCCCACTCTCGGGCCTCGGTCTGTTGCTGCTTTTATCCCCACTCTCGGGCCTCGGTCTGTTGCTGCTTTTATCCCCACTCTCGGGCCTCGGTCTGCTGCTGCTTTTATCCCCACTCTCGGGCCTCGGTCTGTTGCTGCTTTTATCCCCACTCTCGGGCCTCGGTCTGCTGCTTTTATCCCCACTCTCGGGCCTCGGTCTGCTGCTGCTTTTATCCCCACTCTCGGGCCTCGGTCTGCTGCTGCTTTTATCCCCACTCTCGGGCCTCGGTCTGTTGCTGCTTTTATCCCCACTCTCGGGCCTCGGTCTGTTGCTGCTTTTATCCCCACTCTCGGGCCTCGGTCTGTTGCTGCTTTTATCCCCACTCTCGGGCCTCGGTCTGCTGCTGCTTTTATCCCCACTCTCGGGCCTCGGTCTGTTGCTGCTTTTATCCCCACTCTCGGGCCTCGGTCTGCTGCTGCTTTTATCCCCACTCTCGGGCCTCGGTCTGCTGCTGCTTTTATCCCCACTCTCGGGCCTCGGTCTGCTGCTGCTTTTATCCCCACTCTCGGGCCTCGGTCTGTTGCTGCTTTTATCCCCACTCTCGGGCCTCGGTCTGTTGCTGCTTTTATCGCCACTCTCGGGCCTCGGTCTGCTGCTGCTTTTATCCCCACTCTCGGGCCTCGGTCTGCTGCTTTTATCCCCACTCTCGGGCCTCGGTCTGCTGCTGCTTTTATCCCCACTCTCGGGCCTCGGTCTGCTGCTTTTATCCCCACTCTCGGGCCTCGGTCTGCTGCTGCTTTTATCCCCACTCTCGGGCCTCGGTCTGCTGCTTTTATCCCCACTCTCGGGCCTCGGTCTGCTGCTGCTTTTATCCCCACTCTCGGGCCTCGGTCTGCTGCTTTTATCCCCACTCTCGGGCCTCGGTCTGTTGCTGCTTTTATCCCCACTCTCGGGCCTCGGTCTGCTGCTTTTATCCCCACTCTCGGGCCTCGGTCTGCTGCTTTTATCCCCACTCTCGGGCCTCGGTCTGTTGCTGCTTTTATCCCCACTCTCGGGCCTCGGTCCGTTGCTGCTTTTATCCCCACTCTCGGGCCTCGGTCTGCTGCTGCTTTTATCCCCACTCTCGGGCCTCGGTCTGCTGCTGCTTTTATCCCCACTCTCGGGCCTCGGTCTGTTGCTGCTTTTATCCCCACTCTCGGGCCTCGGTCTGCTGCTGCTTTTATCCCCACTCTCGGGCCTCGGTCTGCTGCTTTTATCCCCACTCTCGGGCCTCGGTCTGTTGCTGCTTTTATCCCCACTCTCGGGCCTCGGTCTGCTGCTGCTTTTATCCCCACTCTCGGGCCTCGGTCTGCTGCTGCTTTTATCCCCACTCTCGGGCCTCGGTCTGCTGCTTTTATCCCCACTCTCGGGCCTCGGTCTCCTGCTTTTATCCCCACTCTCGGGCCTCGGTCTGTTGCTGCTTTTATCCCCACTCTCGGGCCTCGGTCTCCTGCTTTTATCCCCACTCTCGGGCCTCGGTCTGCTGCTTTTATCCCCACTCTCGGGCCTCGGTCTGCTGCTTTTATCCCCACTCTCGGGCCTCGGTCTGCTGCTGCTTTTATCCCCACTCTCGGGCCTCGGTCTTCTGCTGCTTTTATCCCCACTCTCGGGCCTCGGTCTGCTGCTTTTATCCCCACTCTCGGGCCTCGGTCTGTTGCTGCTTTTATCCCCACTCTCGGGCCTCGGTCTCCTGCTTTTATCCCCACTCTCGGGCCTCGGTCTGTTGCTGCTTTTATCCCCACTCTCGGGCCTCGGTCTGCTGCTGCTTTTATCCCCACTCTCGGGCCTCGGTCTGCTGCTTTTATCCCCACTCTCGGGCCTCGGTCTGCTGCTGCTTTTATCCCCACTCTCGGGCCTCGGTCTGCTGCTGCTTTTATCCCCACTCTCGGGCCTCGGTCTTCTGCTGCTTTTATCCCCACTCTCGGGCCTCGGTCTGTTGCTGCTTTTATCCCCACTCTCGGGCCTCGGTCTGTTGCTGCTTTTATCCCCACTCTCGGGCCTCGGTCTCCTGCTTTTATCCCCACTCTCGGGCCTCGGTCTGTTGCTGCTTTTATCCCCACTCTCGGGCCTCGGTCTCCTGCTTTTATCCCCACTCTCGGGCCTCGGTCTGCTGCTGCTTTTATCCCCAGTCTCGGGCCTCGGTCTGCTGCTGCTTTTATCCCCACTCTCGGGCCTCGGTCTTCTGCTGCTTTTATCCCCACTCTCGGGCCTCGGTCTGTTGCTGCTTTTATCCCCACTCTCGGGCCTCGGTCTGTTGCTGCTTTTATCCCCACTCTCGGGCCTCGGTCTTCTGCTGCTTTTATCCCCACTCTCGGGCCTCGGTCTGCTGCTGCTTTTATCCCCACTCTCGGGCCTCGGTCTGCTGCTGCTTTTATCCCCACTCTCGGGCCTCGGTCTGTTGCTGCTTTTATCCCCACGATCGGGCCTCAGTCTGTTGCTGCTTTTATCCCCACTCTCGGGCCTCGGTCTGTTGCTGCTTTTATCCCCACTATCGTGCCTCGGTCTGTTGCTGCTTTTATCCCCACTCTCGGGCCTCGGTCTGCTGCTGCTTTTATCCCCACTCTCGGGCCTCGGTCTGCTGCTTTTATCCCCACTCTCGGGCCTCGGTCTGCTGCTGCTTTTATCCCCACTCTCGGGCCTCGGTCTGTTGCTGCTTTTATCCCCACTCTCGGGCCTCGGTCTGTTGCTGCTTTTATCCCCACTCTCGGGCCTCGGTCTGTTGCTGCTTTTATCCCCACTCTCGGGCCTCGGTCTGCTGCTGCTTTTATCCCCACTCTCGGGCCTCAGTCTGCTGCTGCTTTTATCCCCACTCTCGGGCCTCGGTCTGTTGCTTTTATCCCCACTCTCGGGCCTCGGTCTGCTGCTTTTATCCCCACTCTCGGGCCTCGGTCTGTTGCTGCTTTTATCCCCACTCTCGGGCCTCGGTCTGTTGCTGCTTTTATCCCCACTCTCGGGCCTCGGTCTGTTGCTGCTTTTATCCCCACTCTCGGGCCTCGGTCTGCTGCTGCTTTTATCCCCACTCTCGGGCCTCGGTCTGTTGCTGCTTTTATCCCCACTCTCGGGCCTCGGTCTGCTGCTTTTATCCCCACTCTCGGGCCTCGGTCTGCTGCTTTTATCCCCACTCTCGGGCCTCGGTCTGTTGCTGCTTTTATCCCCACTCTCGGGCCTCGGTCTCCTGCTGCTTTTATCCCCACTCTCGGGCCTCGGTCTGTTGCTGCTTTTATCCCCACTCTCGGGCCTCGGTCTGCTGCTGCTTTTATCCCCACTCTCGGGCCTCGGTCTGTTGCTGCTTTTATCCCCACTCTCGGGCCTCGGTCTGCTGCTGCTTTTATCCCCACTCTCGGGCCTCGGTCTGCTGCTGCTTTTATCCCCACTCTCGGGCCTCGGTCTGCTGCTTTTATCCCCACTCTCAGACTCGGTCTGCTGCTGCTTTTATCCCCACTCTCGGGCCTCGGTCTGTTGCTGCTTTTATCCCCACTCTCGGGCCTCGGTCTCCTGCTGCTTTTATCCCCACTCTCGGGCCTCGGTCTGCTGCTGCTTTTATCCCCACTCTCGGGCCTCGGTCTGTTGCTGCTTTTATCCCCACTCTCGGGCCTCGGTCTGTTGCTGCTTTTATCCCCACTCTCGGGCCTCGGTCTGCTGCTGCTTTTATCCTCACTCTCGGGCCTCGGTCTGCTGCTGCTTTTATCCCCACTCTCGGGCCTCGGTCTGCTGCTTTTATCCCCACTCTCGGGCCTCGGTCTGCTGCTGCTTTTATCCTCACTCTCGGGCCTCGGTCTGTTGCTGCTTTTATCCCCACTCTCGGGCCTCGGTCTGTTGCTGCTTTTATCCCCACTCTCGGGCCTCGGTCTCCTGCTGCTTTTATCCCCACTCTCGGGCCTCGGTCTGTTGCTGCTTTTATCCCCACTCTCGGGCCTCGGTCTGTTGCTGCTTTTATCCCCACTCTCGGGCCTCGGTCTGTTGTTGCTTTTATCCCCACTCTCGGGCCTCGGTCTGCTGCTGCTTTTATCCCCACTCTCGGGCCTCGGTCTGTTGCTGCTTTTATCCCCACTCTCGGGCCTCGGTCTGTTGCTGCTTTTATCCCCACTCTCGGGCCTCGGTCTGTTGCTGCTTTTATCCCAACTCTCGGGCCTCGGTCTGTTGCTGCTTTTATCCCCACTCTCGGGCCTCGGTCTGTTGCTGCTTTTATCCCCACTCTCGGGCCTCGGTCTGTTGCTGCTTTTATCCCCACTCTCGGGCCTCGGTCTGTTGCTGCTTTTATCCCCACTCTCGGGCCTCGGTCTGTTGCTGCTTTTATCCCCACTCTCGGGCCTCGGTCTGTTGCTGCTTTTATCCCCACTCTCGGGCCTCGGTCTGCTGCTGCTTTTATCCCCACTCTCGGGCCTCGGTCTGCTGCTGCTTTTATCCCCACTCTCGGGCCTCGGTCTGCTGCTGCTTTTATCCCCACTCTCGGGCCTCGGTCTGCTGCTGCTTTTATCCCCACTCTCGGGCCTCGGTCTGCTGCTGCTTTTATCCCCACTCTCGGGCCTCGGTCTGTTGCTGCTTTTATCGCCACTCTCGGGCCTCGGTCTGCTGCTGCTTTTATCCCCACTCTCGGGCCTCGGTCTGTTGCTGCTTTTATCCCCACTCTCGGGCCTCGGTCTGCTGTTGCTTTTATCCCCACTCTCGGGCCTCGGTCTGTTGCTGCTTTTATCCCCACTCTCGGGCCTCGGTCTGCTGCTGCTTTTATCCCCACTCTCGGGCCTCAGTCTGCTGCTGCTTTTATCCCCACTCTCGGGCCTCGGTCTGTTGCTGCTTTTATCCCCACTCTCGGGCCTCGGTCTGTTGCTGCTTTTATCCCCACTCTCGGGCCTCGGTCTGCTGCTGCTTTTATCCCCACTCTCGGGCCTCAGTCTGCTGCTGCTTTTATCCCCACTCTCGGGCCTCAGTCTGCTGCTGCTTTTATCCCCACTCTCGGGCCTCGGTCTGCTGCTGCTTTTATCCCCACTCTCGGGCCTCGGTCTGTTGCTGCTTTTATCCCCACTCTCGGGCCTCGGTCTGTTGCTGCTTTTATCCCCACTCTCGGGCCTCGGTCTGTTGCTGCTTTTATCCCCACTCTCGGGCCTCGGTCTGTTGCTGCTTTTATCCCCACTCTCGGGCCTCGGTCTGCTGCTGCTTTTATCCCCACTCTCGGGCCTCGGTCTGCTGCTGCTTTTATCCCCACTCTCGGGCCTCGGTCTGCTGCTGCTTTTATCCCCACTCTCGGGCCTCGGTCTGCTGCTGCTTTTATCCCCACTCTCGGGCCTCGGTCTGTTGCTGCTTTTATCGCCACTCTCGGGCCTCGGTCTGCTGCTGCTTTTATCCCCACTCTCGGGCCTCGGTCTGCTGCTTTTATCCCCACTCTCGGGCCTCGGTCTGTTGCTGCTTTTATCCCCACTCTCGGGCCTCGGTCTGCTGCTTTTATCCCCACTCTCGGGCCTCGGTCTGCTGTTTTTGTCCCCACTCTCGGGCCTCGGTCTGCTGTTGCTTTTATCCCCACTCTCGGGCCTCGGTCTGTTGCTGCTTTTATCCCCACTCTCGGGCCTCGGTCTTCTGCTGTTTTTGTCCCCACTCTCGGGCCTCGGTCTGCTGTTGCTTTTATCCCCACTCTCGGGCCTCGGTCTGTTGCTGCTTTTATCCCCACTCTCGGGCCTCGGTCTGTTGCTGCTTTTATCCCCACTCTCGGGCCTCGGTCTGCTGCTGCTTTTATCCCCACTCTCGGGCCTCGGTCTGTTGCTGCTTTTATCCCCACTCTCGGGCCTCGGTCTGCTGCTGCTTTTATCCCCACTCTCGGGCCTCGGTCTGTTGTTGCTTTTATCCCCACTCTCAGACTCGGTCTGTTGCTGCTTTTATCCCCACTCTCGGGCCTCGGTCTGTTGTTGCTTTTATCCCCACTCTCAGACTCGGTCTGTTGCTGCTTTTATCCCCACTCTCGGGCCTCGGTCTGTTGCTTTTATCCCCACTCTCGGGCCTCGGTCTGTTGTTGCTTTTATCCCCACTCTCAGACTCGGTCTGTTGCTGCTTTTATCCCCACTCTCGGGCCTCGGTCTGTTGCTTTTATCCCCACTCTCGGGCCTCGGTCTGTTGCTGCTTTTATCCCCACTCTCGGGCCTCGGTCTGCTGCTGCTTTTATCCCCACTCTCGGGCCTCGGTCTGCTGCTGCTTTTATCCCCACTCTCGGGCCTCGGTCTGCTGCTGCTTTTATCCCCGCTCTCGGGCCTCGGTCTGCTGCTTTTATCCCCGCTCTCGGGCCTCGGTCTGCTGCTGCTTTTATCCCCGCTCTCGGGCCTCGGTCTGCTGCTGCTTTTATCCCCACTCTCGGGCCTCGGTCTGTTGCTGCTTTTATCCCCACTCTCGGGCCTCGGTCTGCTGCTTTTATCCCCACTCTCGGGCCTCGGTCTGCTGCTGCTTTTATCCCCACTCTCGGGCCTCGGTCTGCTGCTGCTTTTATCCCCACTCTCGGGCCTCGGTCTGTTGCTGCTTTTATCCCCACTCTCGGGCCTCGGTCTGCTGCTGCTTTTATCCCCACTCTCGGCCCTCGGTCTGCTGCTGCTTTTATCCCCACTCTCGGGCCTCGGTCTGCTGCTGCTTTTATCCCCACTCTCGGGCCTCGATCTGCTGCTTTTATCCCCACTCTCGGGCCTCGGTCTGTTGCTGCTTTTATCCCCACTCTCGGGCCTCTGTCTGCTGCTTTTATCCCCACTCTCGGGCCTCGGTCTGTTGCTGCTTTTATCCCCACTCTCGGGCCTCGGTCTGCTGCTCCTTTTATCCCCACTCTCGGGCCTCGGTCTGCTGCTGCTTTTATCCCCACTCTCGGGCCTCGGTCTGTTGCTGCTTTTATCCCCACTCTCGGGCCTCGGTCTGCTGCTGCTTTTATCCCCACTCTCGGGCCTCGGTCTGTTGCTGCTTTTATCCCCACTCTCGGGCCTCGGTCTGTTGCTGCTTTTATCCCCACTCTCGGGCCTCGGTCTGCTGCTGCTTTTATCCCCACTCTCGGGCCTCGGTCTGCTGCTGCTTTTATCCCCACTCTCGGGCCTCGGTCTGTTGCTGCTTTTATCCCCACTCTCGGGCCTCGGTCTGCTGCTGCTTTTATCCCCCCTCTCGGGCCTCGGTCTGCTGCTGCTTTTATCCCCACTCTCGGGCCTCAGTCTGCTGCTGCTTTTATCCCCACTCTCGGGCCTCGGTCTGTTGTTGCTTTTATCCCCACTCTCGGGCCTCGGTCTGCTGCTGCTTCTATCCCCACTCTCGGGCCTCGGTCTGTTGCTGCTTTTATCCCCACTCTCGGGCCTCGGTCTGTTGCTGCTTTTATCCCCACTCTCGGGCCTCGGTCTGCTGCTGCTTTTATCCCCACTCTCGGGCCTCGGTCTGCTGCTGCTTTTATCCCCACTCTCGGGCCTCGGTCTGTTGCTGCTTTTATCCCCACTCTCGGGCCTCGGTCTGCTGCTGCTTTTATCCCCACTCTCGGGCCTCGGTCTGTTGCTGCTTTTATCCCCACTCTCGGGCCTCGGTCTGCTGCTGCTTTTATCCCCACTCTCGGGCCTCGGTCTGCTGCTTTTATCCCCACTCTCGGGCCTCGGTCTGCTGCTTTTATCCCCGCTCTCGGGCCTCGGTCTGCTGCTTTTATCCCCACTCTCGGGCCTCGGTCTGCTGCTGCTTTTATCCCCACTCTCGGGCCTCGGTCTGCTGCTGCTTTTATCCCCACTCTCGGGCCTCGGTCTGCTGCTGCTTTTATCCCCACTCTCGGGCCTCGGTCTGCTGCTTTTATCCCCACTCTCGGGCCTCGGTCTGTTGCTGCTTTTATCCCCACTCTCGGGCCTCGGTCTGTTGCTGCTTTTATCCCCACTCTCGGGCCTCGGTCTGCTGCTGCTTTTATCCCCACTCTCGGGCCTCGGTCTGTTGCTGCTTTTATCCCCACTCTCGGGCCTCGGTCTGTTGCTGCTTTTATCCCCACTCTCGGGCCTCGGTCTGTTGCTGCTTTTATCCCCACTCTCGGGCCTCGGTCTGCTGCTTTTATCCCCACTCTCGGGCCTCGGTCTGCTGCTGCTTTTATCCCCACTCTCGGGCCTCGGTCTGCTGCTGCTTTTATCCCCACTCTCGGGCCTCGGTCTGTTGCTGCTTTTATCCCCACTCTCGGGCCTCGGTCTGCTGCTGCTTTTATCCCCACTCTCGGGCCTCGGTCTGCTGCTTTTATCCCCACTCTCGGGCCTCGGTCTGCTGCTGCTTTTATCCCCACTCTCGGGCCTCGGTCTGTTGCTTTTATCCCCACTCTCGGGCCTCGGTCTGATGCTTTTATCCCCACTCTCGGGCCTCGGTCTGCTGCTGCTTTTATTCCCACTCTCGGGCCTCAGTCTGTTGCTTTTATCCCCACTCTCGGGCCTCGGTCTGATGCTTTTATCACCACTCTCGGGCCTCGGTCTGCTGCTGCTTTTATCCCCACTCTCGGGCCTCGGTCTGTTGCTGCTTTTATCCCCACTCTCGGGCCTCGGTCTGTTGCTGCTTTTATCCCCACTCTCGGGCCTCGGTCTGCTGCTGCTTTTATCCCCACTCTCGGGCCTCGGTCTGCTGCTGCTTTTATCCCCACTCTCGGGCCTCGGTCTGATGCTTTTATCCCCACTCTCGGGCCTCGGTCTGCTGCTGCTTTTATTCCCACTCTCGGGCCTCGGTCTGTTGCTTTTATCCCCACTCTCGGGCCTCGGTCTGCTGCTTTTATCCCCGCTCTCGGGCTTCGGTCTGTTGCTGCTTTTATCCCCACTCTCGGGCCTCGGTCTGTTGCTGCTTTTATCCCCACTCTCGGGCCTCGGTCTGTTGCTGCTTTTATCCCCACTCTCGGGCCTCGGTCTGTTGCTGCTTTTATCCCCGCTCTCGGGCCTCGGTCTGCTGCTTTTATCCCCACTCTCGGGCCTCGGTCTGCTGCTGCTTTTATCCCCACTCTCGGGCCTCGGTCTGCTGCTGCTTTTATCCCCACTCTCGGGCCTCGGTCTGTTGCTGCTTTTATCACCACTCTCGGGGCTCGGTCTGCTGCTTTTATCCCCACTCTCGGGCCTCGGTCTGCTGCTTTTATCCCCACTCTCGGGCCTCGGTCTGTTGCTGCTTTTATCCCCACTCTCGGGCCTCGGTCTGCTGCTGCTTTTATCCCCACTCTCGGGCCTCGGTCTGCTGCTTTTATCCCCACTCTCGGGCCTCGGTCTGTTGCTGCTTTTATCCCCACTCTCGGGCCTCGGTCTGTTGCTGCTTTTATCCCCACTCTCGGGCCTCGGTCTGCTGCTGCTTTTATCCCCACTCTCGGGCCTCGGTCTGTTGCTGCTTTTATCCCCACTCTCGGGCCTCGGTCTGCTGCTGCTTTTATCCCCACTCTCGGGCCTCGGTCTGCTGCTGCTTTTATCCCCACTCTCGGGCCTCGGTCTGCTGCTGCTTTTATCCCCACTCTCGGGCCTCGGTCTGCTGCTGCTTTTATCCCCACTCTCGGGCCTCGGTCTGCTGCTGCTTTTATCCCCACTCTCGGGCCTCGGTCTGTTGCTGCTTTTATCCCCACTCTCGGGCCTCGGTCTGTTGCTGCTTTTATCCCCACTCTCGGGCCTCGGTCTGTTGCTGCTTTTATCCCCACTCTCGGGCCTCGGTCTGCTGCTGCTTTTATCCCCTCTCTCGGGCCTCGGTCTGCTGCTGCTTTTATCCCCACTCTCGGGCCTCGGTCTGCTGCTTTTATCCCCACTCTCGGGCCTCGGTCTGTTGCTGCTTTTATCCCCACTCTCGGGCCTCGGTCTGTTGCTGCTTTTATCCCCACTCTCGGGCCTCGGTCTGTTGCTGCTTTTATCCCCACTCTCGGGCCTCGGTCTGTTGCTGCTTTTATCCCCACTCTCGGGCCTCGGTCTGTTGCTGCTTTTATCCCCACTCTCGGGCCTCGGTCTGTTGCTGCTTTTATCCCCACTCTCGGGCCTCGGTCTGTTGCTGCTTTTATCCCCACTCTCGGGCCTCGGTCTGTTGCTGCTTTTATCCCCACTCTCGGGCCTCGGTCTGCTGCTTTTATCCCCACTCTCGGCCCTCGGTCTGCTGCTGCTTTTATCCCCACTCTCGGGCCTCGGTCTGCTGCTGCTTTTATCCCCACTCTCGGGCCTCGGTCTGCTGCTGCTTTTATCCCCACTCTCGGGCCTCGGTCTGCTGCTGTTTTTGTCCCCTCTCTCGGGCCTCGGTCTGCTGCTGCTTTTATCCCCACTCTCGGGCCTCGGTCTGTTGCTGCTTTTATCCCCACTCTCGGGCCTCGGTCTGTTGCTGCTTTTATCCCCACTCTCGGGCCTCGGTCTGCTGCTTTTATCCCCACTCTCGGGCCTCGGTCTGCTGCTTTTATCCCCACTCTCGGGCCTCGGTCTGTTGCTGCTTTTGTCCCCTCTCTCGGGCCTCGGTCTGTTGCTGCTTTTATCCCCACTCTCGGGCCTCGGTCTGCTGCTGCTTTTATCCCCACTCTCGGGCCTCGGTCTGCTGCTGTTTTTGTCCCCTCTCTCGGGCCTCGGTCTGTTGCTGCTTTTATCCCCACTCTCGGGCCTCGGTCTGCTGCTGCTTTTATCCCCACTCTCGGGCCTCGGTCTGTTGCTTTTATCCCCACTCTCGGGCCTCGGTCTGTTGCTGCTTTTATCCCCACTCTCGGGCCTCGGTCTGCTGCTGCTTTTATCCCCACTCTCGGGCCTCGGTCTGCTGCTTTTATCCCCACTCTCGGGCCTCGGTCTGCTGCTGCTTTTATCCCCACTCTCGGGCCTCGGTCTGTTGCTGCTTTTATCCCCACTCTCGGGCCTCGGTCTGTTGCTGCTTTTATCCCCACTCTCGGGCCTCGGTCTGTTGCTGCTTTTATCCCCACTCTCGGGCCTCGGTCTGCTGCTTTTATCCCCACTCTCGGGCCTCGGTCTGCTGCTTTTATCCCCACTCTCAGGCCTCGGTCTGTTGCTGCTTTTATCCCCACTCTCGGGCCTCGGTCTGCTGCTGCTTTTATCCCCACTCTCGGGCCTCGGTCTGTTGCTGCTTTTATCCCCACTCTCGGGCCTCGGTCTGCTGCTGCTTTTATCCCCACTCTCGGGCCTCAGTCTGCTGCTGCTTTTATCCCCACTCTCGGGCCTCGGTCTGCTGCTGCTTTTATCCCCACTCTCGGGCCTCGGTCTGTTGCTGCTTTTATCCCCACTCTCGGGCCTCGGTCTGCTGCTGCTTTTATCCCCACTCTCGGGCCTCGGTCTGCTGCTGCTTTTATCCCCACTCTCGGGCCTCGGTCTGTTGCTGCTTTTATCCCCACTCTCGGGCCTCGGTCTGTTGCTGCTTTTATCCCCACTCTCGGGCCTCGGTCTGCTGCTGCTTTTATCCCCACTCTCGGGCCTCGGTCTGTTGCTGCTTTTATCCCCACTCTCGGGCCTCGGTCTGCTGCTTTTATCCCCACTCTCGGGCCTCGGTCTGTTGCTGCTTTTATCCCCACTCTCGGGCCTCGTCTGTTGCTGCTTTTATCCCCACTCTCGGGCCTCGGTCTGCTGCTGCTTTTACCCCTCTCTCGGGCCTCGGTCTGTTGCTGCTTTTATCCCCACTCTCGGGCCTCGGTCTGCTGCTTTTATCCCCTCTCTCGGGCCTCGGTCTGTTGCTGCTTTTATCCCCACTCGCGGGCCTCGGTCTGCTGCTGCTTTTATCCCCACTCTCGGGCCTCGGTCTGTTGCTGCTTTTATCCCCACTCTCGGGCCTCGGTCTGCTGCTTTTATCCCCACTCTCGGGCCTCGGTCTGTTGCTGCTTTTATCCCCACTCTCGGGCCTCGTCTGTTGCTGCTTTTATCCCCACTCTCGGGCCTCGGTCTGCTGCTTTTATCCCCACTCTCGGGCCTCGGTCTGTTGCTGCTTTTATCCCCACTCTCGGGCCTCGGTCTGTTGCTGCTTTTATCCCCACTCTCGGGCCTCGGTCTGCTGCTGCTTTTATCCCCACTCTCGGGCCTCGTCTGTTGCTGCTTTTATCCCCACTCTCGGGCCTCGTCTGTTGCTGCTTTTATCCCCACTCTCGGGCCTCGGTCTGCTGTTGCTTTTATCCCCACTCTCGGGCCTCGGTCTGCTGCTGCTTTTATCCCCACTCTCGGGCCTCGGTCTGCTGCTGCTTTTATCCCCGCTCTCGGGCCTCGGTCTGCTGCTGCTTTTATCCCCACTCTCGGGCCTCGGTCTGCTGCTTTTATCCCCACTCTCGGGCCTCGGTCTGCTGCTTTTATCCCCACTCTCGGGCCTCGGTCTGCTGCTTTTATCCCCACTCTCGGGCCTCGGTCTGCTGCTTTTATCCCCACTCTCGGGCCTCGGTCTGCTGCTGCTTTTATCCCCTCTCTCAGGCCTCGGTCTGCTGCTGCTTTTATCCCCTCTCTCAGGCCTCGGTCTGCTGCTTTTATCCCCACTCTCGGGCCTCGGTCTGCTGCTGCTTTTATCCCCACTCTCGGGCCTCGGTCTGTTGCTGCTTTTATCCCCACTCTCGGGCCTCGGTCTGTTGCTGCTTTTATCCCCACTCTCGGGCCTCGGTCTGCTGCTGCTTTTATCCCCACTCTCGGGCCTCGGTCTGCTGCTGCTTTTATCCCCACTCTCGGGCCTCGGTCTGCTGCTGCTTTTATCCCCACTCTCGGGCCCCGGTCTCCTGCTTTTATCCCCACTCTCGGGCCTCGGTCTGCTGCTGCTTTTATCCCCACTCTCGGGCCTCGGTCTGCTGCTGCTTTTATCCCCACTCTCGGGCCCCGGTCTCCTGCTTTTATCCCCACTCTCGGGCCTCGGTCTGCTGCTGCTTTTATCCCCACTCTCGGGCCTCGGTCTGTTGCTGCTTTTATCCCCACTCTCGGGCCTCGGTCTGTTGCTGCTTTTATCCCCACTCTCGGGCCTCGGTCTGCTGCTGCTTTTATCCCCACTCTCGGGCCTCGGTCTGTTGCTGCTTTTATCCCCACTCTCGGGCCTCGGTCTGTTGCTGCTTTTATCCCCACTCTCGGGCCTCGGTCTGCTGCTGCTTTTATCCCCACTCTCGGGCCTCGGTCTGCTGCTGCTTTTATCCCCACTCTCGGGCCTCGGTCTGCTGCTTTTATCCCCACTCTCGGGCCTCGGTCTGCTGCTGCTTTTATCCCCACTCTCGGGCCTCGGTCTGTTGCTGCTTTTATCCCCACTCTCGGGCCTCGGTCTGCTGCTGCTTTTATCCCCACTCTCGGGCCTCGGTCTGTTGCTGCTTTTATCCCCACTCTCGGGCCTCGGTCTGCTGCTGCTTTTATCCCCACTCTCGGGCCTCGGTCTGCTGCTGCTTTTATCCCCACTCTCGGGCCTCGGTCTGTTGCTGCTTTTATCCCCACTCTCGGGCCTCGGTCTGCTGCTTTTATCCCCACTCTCGGGCCTCGGTCTGCTGCTGCTTTTATCCCCACTCTCGGGCCTCGGTCTGTTGCTGCTTTTATCCCCACTCTCGGGCCTCGGTCTGTTGCTGCTTTTATCCCCACTCTCGGGCCTCGGTCTGTTGCTGCTTTTATCCCCACTCTCGGGCCTCGGTCTGTTGCTACTTTTATCCCCACTCTCGGGCCTCGGTCTGTTGCTGCTTTTATCCCCACTCTCGGGCCTCGGTCTGTTGCTGCTTTTATCCCCTCTCTCGGGCCTCGGTCTGCTGCTTTTATCCCCACTCTCGGGCCTCGGTCTGCTGCTGCTTTTATCCCCACTCTCGGGCCTCGGTCTGCTGCTGCTTTTATCCCCACTCTCGGGCCTCGGTCTGCTGCTGCTTTTATCCCCACTCTCGGGCCTCGGTCTGTTGCTGCTTTTATCCCCACTCTCAGGCCTCGGTCTGCTGCTGCTTTTATCCCCACTCTCGGGCCTCGGTCTGCTGCTTTTATCCCCACTCTCGGGCCTCGGTCTGCTGCTGCTTTTATCCCCACTCTCGGGCCTCGGTCTGCTGCTGCTTTTATCCCCACTCTCGGGCCTCGGTCTGTTGCTGCTTTTATCCCCTCTCTCGGGCCTCGGTCTGTTGCTGCTTTTATCCCCACTCTCGGGCCTCGGTCTGCTGCTGCTTTTATCCCCACTCTCGGGCCTCGGTCTGCTGCTTTTATCCCCACTCTCGGGCCTCAGTCTTCTGCTCCTCAGGTCCACCACCGCTCTGCGGAAAAAGTTCGGAAAAGCAAAGCAAGGCAGCACCTCCTTCCCCCACTTCCCCGAACTCCCACACTTACCAAACTCTCAAGTTGTTCACTCTGTGCCCGATACAGATTTAAGGTGATCGACAAAAGACTGGAGGCGACATGAGGAAACATTTTTTTATGCAGCGAGTTGTGATGATCTGGAATGCGCTGCCTGAAAGGGTGGTGGAAACAGTTTCAATAGTAACTTTCAAAAGGGAATTGGATAAATACTCGAATGGAAAAAATGTACAATGCTGTGGGGAAAGAGCAGGGGAGTGGGACTAATCGGATAGCTCTTTCAAAGAGCCGGCACAGGCATGATGGGCCGAATGGCCTCCTCCTGTGCTGTACCTATAATGATACTATGAAACTGGTGATAAACAAACTGGAGGTAAACAATAGTAAACTGGGGATAGAGACCAACAAACTGGGGGATAAACATCACCAAATGGAATCTCACTGTGTTTATCCATCCCTCTGATAGGTAATTGTGTGTTTATCAATCCCTCTGATAGGTAATTGTGTGTTTATCCATCCCTCTGATAGGTAATTGTGTGTTTATCAATCCATCTGATAGGTCCCAATGTGTATATTAAACCCTCTGATCACTCCCAGTGTGTTTATCAATCCCTCTGATCACTCCCAGTGTGTTTATCAATCCCTCTGATCACTCCCAGTGTGTTTATCAATCCCTCTGATCACTCCCAGTGTGTTTATCAATCCCTCTGATCACTCCCAGTGTGTTTATCAATCCCTCTGATCACTCCCAGTGTGTTTATCAATCCCTCTGATCACTCCCAGTGTGTTTATCAATCCCTCTGATCACTCCCAGTGTGTTTATCAATCCCTCTGATCACTCCCAGTGTGTTTATCAATCCCTCTGATCACTCCCAGTGTGTTTATCAATCCCTCTGATCACTCCCAGTGTGTTTATCAATCCCTCTGATCACTCCCAGTGTGTTTATCAATCCCTCTGATCACTCCCAGTGTGTTTATCAATCCCTCTGATCACTCCCAGTGTGTTTATCAATCCCTCTGATCACTCCCAGTGTGTTTATCAATCCCTCTGATCACTCCCAGTGTGTTTATCAATCCCTCTGATCACTCCCAGTGTGTTTATCAATCCCTCTGATCACTCCCAGTGTGTTTATCAATCCCTCTGATCACTCCCAGTGTGTTTATCAATCCCTCTGATCACTCCCAGTGTGTTTATCAATCCCTCTGATCACTCCCAGTGTGTTTATCAATCCCTCTGATCACTCCCAGTGTGTTTATCAATACTTTTGCTAGGGCACAGTGTGTTAATCAATTCCTCTGGTGGGTACCTGTGGGTTTATCAGTCCCTCAGAGAGGTCACTGTATGCTGATCAATCCATCTGATAGGTCCGTGTGTGTTTGTCTGTCACTCTGATAGGTCCCAGTGTGCTTAACCAACCCTCTGATAGGTCCCAGTGTTTTTATCCATCCCTCTGATAGGTCCAGTGTGTCTATTCCTCTAAATAATAATATTCCATTGCCCTTAAAACATTCTCTACTGTGGGATGTTTCACTGAAGTACTTAACTCCAACACATCAAAACTAGCACCTGGTCCAGTCTGAGTGCACAACCAGTTCAACTGACCAATCAAGCTTCGTAATTGCTCTGTCTCTTCTTTAGGTATCTCCTCACCTTTCTGTGATGACCTGGTCTGATTCACTGAGGTGGGAGCAACACTTTCTAAATGGGACGGTTGATTTAAAGTTACACCAGACCCGCTCTGCTTAATATCTAAACCAATATATTTAAAAGCCCCCCAGGCCTGGCTCCCAATTTTAAATTCTACTCTAATCTTATTAATGACGAATTTCTCAAATTCCACAGCACCACCCCATAAGAAATCATCAACATGCATCATGAAGATGCCTGAAAGTTTTCCGTTATGGTACCAATAAACCATTGCAGGATCTGCTTTTGGTTGAACACAACCTATTTTCAGCAAAACAGATCTCACCAAAAAATACCATACCTGGAAGCATCATTCAGGCCACTGAAGCATTTGTTTCGATTCCACAGTTTTCCTTCCGCGTCTGCTACCATTCTAGGTGGTTTCAGAAACACTTCTCTCTGAAAAGTATCGCCCTGCAGAAATGCAGCTTTTATGTCAATTGACCTACACTCCCATGAACATGTTGTCAAAACAGCCGAAAAGATTTTTAAGATTACCTTTCCAGCAGTGGGAGAATCCACTCCCAGTTTCTCTTCAATACCCCTAGCTACCAACCCCACTTTAGCCTTATAAGTCCCATCTGCAAGGACTTTTTCAGTACAAACCCATCTCCGTGACAAAGCTGGTTGACCCTTATCTGTTACCTCAGAATAAATTCCAATTTCTTTTCAACTGTCTAACTCCCTTTGTTTTGCCTCTCTTACTCATGTATCCTCAAGTTTATTGGCAGCCATCAAAACTTCATGATCACGAGGACCTCTGCTTCTAGTTCTGTTACGTGACTGTTATGTGGTCTTTGTTTCATTGTCTGACCTAGTCAAGTTACATCTTCTACTTACACTTCTATGTCTGTAGGGACTACTACCGCAAGATTCCCCTCTTTCAACTCCAGTTCGCAATCGTTTTCTGACGTGAGATTCACTTAGAAACGTAAGAAATTTACGGCACAGAAGGAGGCCATTCAGCCCATCGTGTCTGTGCCGGTCGAAATAGAGCCACCCATCCTAATCCCACTTTCCAGCACTTGGTCCGTAGCCCTGTAAGTTTTAAACGTGATGAGGGTTTCTGCCTCTACCACCCTCTCAGGCAGTGAGTTCCAGACCCCCACCACCCTCTGGGTGAAAATTTTTTTCCTCAGCTCCCCTCTAATCCTTCTACCAATTACTTTAAATCTATGCCCTCTGGTCACTGACCCCTCTGCTACAGGAAATAGGTCCTTCCTATCCACTCTATCTAGGCCCCTCATAATTTTATATACCTCAATTAAATCTCTCCTCAGCCTCCTTTGTTCCAAAGTAAACAATCCCAGCCTATCCAATCTTTCCTCATAGCTGAAATTTTCCAGTCCTGGCAACATCCTCGTAAATCTCCTCTGTACCCTCTCTAGTGCAATCACATCTTTCCTGTAATGTGGTGACCAGAACTGTACGCCACACTCAAGCTGTGGCCTAACTAGTGTTTTATACAGTTCTAGCATAAACTCCCTGCTCTTATATTCAATGCCTCGACTAATAAAGGAAAGTATCCAGTATGCCTTCTTAACCACCTTATCTACCTGTCCTGCTACCTTCAGGGATCTGTGGACATGCACTCCAAGGTCCCTCACTTCCTCTACACCTCTCAGTATCCTCCCATTTATTGTGTATTCCCTTGCCTTGTTTGCCCTCCCCAAATGCATTACCTCACACTTCACCGGATTGAATTCCATTTGCCACTTTTCTGCCCATCTGACCAGTCCATTGATATCTTCCTCCAGTCTACAGCTTTCCTCCTCACTATCAACCACACGGCCAATTTTTGTAACATCTACAAACTTCTTAATCATGCCCCCTACATTCAAGTCCAAATCATTAATATATACCACAAAAAGCAAGGGACCTAGTACTGAGCCCTGCTGAACCCCACTGGAAACAGCCTTCCAGTCACAAAAACACCTGTCGACCATTACCCTTTGCTTCCTGCCACTGAGCCAATTTGGGATCCAATTTGCCACTTTCCCTTGGATCCCATGGGCTTTTACATTTTTTGAGCAGTTTGCCATGTGGGACCTTGTCAAAAGCCTTGCTAAAATCCATGTAGACTACTTCAAACGCACTGACCTCATCCACCCTCTTTGTTACCGCCTCAAAAAATTCAATCTAGTTAGTCAGACACGACCTTCTCTTAACAAATCCATGCTGACTGTCCTTGATTAATCCGTGCCTTTCTAAATGATGATTAATATTGTCCCTCAGAATTGATTCCAACAATTTGCCCACGACCGAGGTTAGACTGACTGACCTGTAATTACTCGGTCTATCCTTTTCTCCCTTTTTAAACAATGGTTTAACGTTAGCAGTCCTCCAATCCTCCGGCACCACACCTGTATCCAGTGAGGATTGGAAAATGATGGTCAGAACCTCCGCTATTTCCTCCCTTGCTTCTTTTAACAGCCTGGGATACATTTCATCCGGGCCTGGTGATTTATCTACTTTCAAAGATGCTAAACCCTTTAATACTTCCTCTCTCACTATGTTTATCCCATCCAATATTTCACACTCCTCCTCCTTAACTACAATGTCTGCATCGTCCCTCTCTTTTGTGAAGACAGACACAAAGTATTCATTAAGAACCATACCCACATCTTCCGCCTTCACACACAGGTTACCTTTTTGGTCTCTAACAGGCCCTACTCTTCCTTAGTTATCCTCTTGCTCTTAATGTATTTATAAAACATCTTTGGGTTTTCCTTGATTTTACTTGCCAGTATTTTTTCATGCCCTCTCTTTGCTTTCCAAATTTCCTTTTTAATTTCGCCCCTGCATTTTGTATACTCCTCTAGACTTTCTGTAGTATTGAGTTCTCGATGTCTGACAAGCTTTCAGTTTATGCCTTATCTTTCCCAGTATGCTCCTTGTCATCCGGGGGGGGCTCTAGATTTGGCAGCCCCACCCTTTTCTTTGTGGGAACATGTTTACTCTGCACCCCTTGAATCTCCCCCTTGAACGCCTCCCACTGCTCTGACACTGATTTACCTTCAAGTAGCTGTTTCCAGTCCACTTTTGCTAAATCACTTCTTAGCTTTGTAAAATTGGCCTTTCCCCAAGTTAGAACTTTAACTCCTGTTCTATCTTTGTCCTTTTCCATAACTATACTAAAACTAACTGAACTATAATCACTTCCACCAAAATGCTCTCCCACTGATAATCCTTCCACCTGCCCAGCTTCATTCCCTAAAACTAAATCCAGAACTGCCCCCCTCTCTTGTTGGGCTTGCTACGTAGCTGAAAAAGTTCTCCTGAATGCAATTTAAGAATTCTGCTCCCTCTATATCTTTTACACTGATTGTATCCCAGTTAATATTCGGGTAGTTGAAATCCCCAACTATTACTGCCCTGTTGCTTTTGCCTTCTCAGAAATTTGCCTACATATTTGCTCTCCTATCTCCCTCTGATTGTTTGGGGGTCTATCGTACACTCCCAGCAGTGTGATTGCCCCTTTTTTTGTTCTTCAGTTCAACCCATATGGCCTCATTTGATGATCCTTCTAACATATCATCCCTCCTCACAGCTGGAATTGTTTCTTTAACCAATATTGCCACCCCCCTCCATTTTTATCCCCCTCTCTATCTCGTCTGAAAACCCTGTAACCAGGAACTTCAGGACTCCCTATCACTACTTGTACTCTCCACTCTTTTACCTCATTCTGCCTGTCATGGACCTCGCTTCTTGGCCATCATCCTGAACATTAAACCAACATTTAAACCTACCAGTAGCTTTGCCTGCACATCCCAAAATTGTTTCATCCCTCTATTCATTAGTCCCTTCTGGAACATAATGTTACCTGTGAACCCACTTAGGGTAAATGTTCTGTGGATGTGATAGCTCTGTCATGTGTTTCTTGATCCACTGACATTACCACCGTCCAGCCCTTGATCTACCTCAGGAACCTCAGCAAAACAATCATGAAGATTTGAGGCACAAGGTGCCTCGTTTACTTCTATCAACTGTTCAGAGTCCAGGATTTTATAATTAATTCCAATTAATCATGAGGAATGAACTTTAATTACCATGTTGGACAATTGCTGTCTTACCATCATGGCCTATTACCTTACCAGGGCCTTTCCATTCCTCTGACCCTCTCTTTTAGAGCATACCAAATCTCCAGAATTGAACTCAGTCTCTGATAGTCTAATACGATGCCTCAGTGCTCTATGAATTTTCTCTGATACCTCAGCCTTAATAAAAGCCTGTCTTCCTGCATGCATAGCATTTAAATGCTCAGAAAAAATGGCTCAGAAATTGTAATACCTTCTAGAGCAGGAGGATTATCACAAAGAACGGAAGGTAATTTGGGATTGTGCCCATAGACCAGTTGGTGCGGACTATATCCTTCAACCATCTGAAGAGAATTCTTTGCATGAACTGCCCATGGTCGGGCAGTTGACAATTTACACTCTGTTTGATCAGCCAAAATTTTATGCACCCTGTTATCCATCACAGAATGATTCCTTTCACAAAGACCATTGCTGAAAGGACTCTCAGTGCTGTATTCATGACAATTATATTCATATTCTCACATATACCTCTGAACTCCGCGTTGGCGAATTCACCTCCATTATCAGTCAAAACCTTTGCTGGTGTCCCAAGTCCAGTCCCTATCCATTTTTCCATAATTTTATCTGGAATAACCTTCTTCTTCTTACCATATATTAGTGTAGAAATACTAAATCTTGTAGCCAGGTCAATAAAATGTAAGATGAAAACATTTCTGTCTCTGTCCCGGACCTTTAGATCCATGGCAACTACCTCACTAAAGTCACGTGATCATAGAATCATAGAATCATAGAAAGGTTACAGCATGGAAGGAGGCCATTTGGCCCATTGAGTTCGCGCTGGCTCTAGGCAAGAGCAATCCAGCCAGTCCCACTCCCCCGCCCTATCCCCGTAGACCCTGCAAATGTTTTCCTTTCAAGTACTTATCCAATTCCCTTTTGAAGGCTGTCTCCACCACCCCCTCAGGCAGTGAATTCTAGATCCTAACCACTCACTGTGTTGAGGATCCTCTGGGGCAGAGTGATCATAATACAATAGAATTTCATTTTGAGTTTGAGAGTGACGTAGTTAAGTCCGAAAGTAGGGTCTTAAATTTAAACAAAGTCAGTTATGAGTTGGCTAAGGTAGATTGGGAAATTAGATTAAAAGATATGACGGTAGTTAAGCAATCATAGAATCATAGAATGGTTACAGCACGGAAGGAGGCCATTCGGCCCATCAAGTCTGGGCCAGCTCTCTGCAAGAGCAATCCAGCCAGTCCCACTCCCCCACCCTTTCCCAGAAGCCCTGCAAATTCTTTCCTTTCAAGTACTTATCCAGTTCCCTTTCGAAGGCCATGATTGAATCTGCCTCCACCACCCCCTCGGGCAGTGCATTCCAGATCCTAACCACTCGCTGCTTAAAAAAGTTTTTTCTCATGTTGCCTTTGGTTCTTTTGCCAATCACCTTAAATCTATTAATGATTTTGAACACTTCTATCAAATCTCCTCCCAACCTTCTCTGCTCTAAGGAGAACAATCCCAGCTTCTCCAGTCTGTCCAGATAACTGAAGTCCCTCATCCCTGGAACCATTCTAGTAAATCTCTTTTGCACCCTCTCTAAGGCCTTCACATCCTTCCTAAAGTGCGGTGCCCAGAACTGGACACAATACTCCAGTTGAGGCCAAACCAATGTTTTATAAAGGTTCATCATAACTTCCTTGCTTTTGTACTCTATGCCTCTATTTATAAAGTCCAGGACACCGTATGCTTTTTTAAACACTTTCTCAACCTGCCCTGCCACCTTCACCGATTTGTGCACATAACCGCGAGATCTCTCTGTTCCTGCACCCCTTTTGGAATTGTACCCATTAGTTTATATTACCTCTCCTCGTTCTTCCTGCCAAGAGGTATCACTTCGCACTTTTCTGTGTTAAATTTCATCTGCCACGTGTCTGCCCATTCCACCAGCCTGTCTATATCCTCTTGAAGTCTATCACTATCCTCCTCACTTTTCACTACACTTCCAAGTTTTGTGTCATCTGCAAATTTTGAAATTGTGCCCCGTACACCCAAGTCCAAGTCATTAATATATATCAAGAAAAGCAGTGGTCCCAGCACTGACCCCTGGGGAACACCACTGTACACCTCCCTCCAGTCCGAAAAACAACTGTTCACCACTACTCTCTATTTCCTGTCACTTAACCAATTTGGTATCCATGCTGCTTCTGCCCCTTTTATTCCATGGGCTTCAACTTTGATGATAAGCCTATTATGTGGCACTTTATCAAAAGCCTTTTGAAAGTCCATATACACCACATCAGCCGCATTGCCCTCATCGACCCTCTCTGTTACCTCATCAAAAAACTCAATCAACTTAGTTAAACGTGATTTGCCTTTAACAAATCCGTGCTGGCTTTCCTTAATTCATCCGCACTCATCCAAGTGACTATTAACTTTGTCCCAGGCTATCGGTTCTAAAAGTTTCCCCACCACTGAGGTTAAACTGACTGGCCTATTGTTGCTGGGTTTATCCTTACGCCCTTTTATGAACAAGGGTGTAACATTTGCAATTCTCCAGTCCTCTGGCACCACCCCCATACCTAAGGATGTTTGGAAAATTATGGCCAGTATCTCCGCAAATTCCACCCTTACTTCCCTCAGCAACTTAGGATGCATCCCATCCGGACCGGGTGACTTATCTACTTTAAGTACAATTAACCTTTGAACCTCCTCTTTATCAATTTTTAGCCCATCCAGTATCTCAACTACCTCTTCACTTACTGTGACTTTGGCAGCATCTTCTTCCTTGGTAAAGACAGATGCAAAGTACTCATTTAGTACCTCAGCCACGCCCTCTGCCTCCATGAGTAGATCTCCTTTATGGTCCCTAATCGGCCCCACCCCTCCTCTTACTACCCGTTCATTGTTTACATGACTATAGGACACTTTTGGATTCCCTTTTATGTTGGCCGCCAGTCTATTCTCAAACTCTCTCTTTGCCCCTTTTATTTCCTTTTTCACTTCCCCTCTGAACCTTCTATATTGAGCCTGGTTCTCACTTGTATTATCAACCTGACATCTGTCATACATGGTGAACATTTAAAGAAATAATTCATAATTCTCAACAAATATACGTTCCCTTGAGGAATAAAAACTCCACGGGAAAAATGATCCAACTGTGGCTAATAAAAGAAGTTAAGGATAGTATTAGATTAAAAGAAGAGGCTTATAATGTTCCCAAAAAGAGTAGTAAGCCTGAGGATTGGGAGGGTTTTAGAAATCAGCAAATGATGACCAAAAAATTGATAAAGAGGGAGAAAATAGAATATGAGAGTAAACTGGCAAGAAATATAAAAACAGATTGTAAGAGTTTCTACAAGTATGTAAAAAGGAAGAGATTCGCGAAAGTAAACATGGGTCCCTTAGAGGCAGAGACCGGAGAAATTATAATGGGGAATAAGGAAATGGCAGAGACATCAAACAAATATTTTGTATCTGTCTTCACAGTAGAAAACACAAAAAAAACAGAAATAGTGGGGGACCAAGGGTCTAATGAGAGTGAGGAACTTAAAGTAATCAATATTAGTAAAGAAAAAAGTACTGGAGAAATTAATGGGACTGAAAGCCAACAAATCCCCTGGACCTGATGGCCTACATCCTAGGGTTTTAAAAGAGGTGGCTGCATTGGTTTTGATCTTCCAGAATTCCCTAGATTCTAGAAATGTTCCCATGGATTGGAAGGTAGTAAATGTAACCCCGCTATTCAAGAAAGGAGGGAGAGACAAAACAGGGAACTATAGGCCAGTTAGCCTGACATCAGTAGTCGGGAAAATGCTGGAATCTATTATTAAGGACATAGTAAACAGGGCACTTAAAAAATCATAATATGATCGGGCAGAGTCAACATAGTTTTATGAAAGGGAAATTGTGTTTGATAAATTTATTAGAGTTTTTTGAGGGTGTAACTAGCAGGGTAGATAATGGGGAACCAGTGGATGTCGTATATTTGGATTTTCAAAAGGCATTCGATAAGGTGCTACATAAGAGGTTGTTACACAAGATGAGGGCTCATGAGATTTGGGTAATATATTAGCATGGATAGAGGATTGGTTAACGGTCAGAAAACAGAGAGTAGGGATAAACGGGTCATTTTCGGGCTGGCAGGCTGTAACTAGTGGGGTGCCGCAGGGATTGGTGCTTGGGCCTCAGCTATTTACAATCTATATTAATGACTTAGATGAAGGGACCGAGTGTAATGTATCCAAGTTTGTTGACAATACAAAGCTAGGTGGGAATGTAAGCTGTGAGGAGGACACAAAGAGTCTGAAAAGGGATATAGACAGATTAAGTGAGTGGGCAAGAAGGTGGCAGATGGAGTATAATGTGGGGAAATGTGAGATTATTCACTTTAGTAGGAAGAATAGAAACACGGGATATTTTTTAAAAGGTGAGAGACTAAGAAATGTTAGCAGTCAGTGGGATTTGCGTGTCCTTGTACACCAATCACAGAAAGCTAACATGCAGGTACAGCAAGCAATTAGGAAGACAAATGGTATGTTAGCCTTTATTGCAAGGAGGTCCTGCTGCAATTATATAAGGCTCTGGTGAGACCACACCTGGGATACTGTAATAAAAACAGAAAACGCCGGAAATACTCAGCAAGTTAGGCAGCATCAGATTTAAAGTTTCAGGTTGATGACCCTTCATCAAAACTGGAGTACTGTGTACAGTTTTGGTCTCCTTATCTAAGGAAGGATATACTTGCCTTAGAGGTGATGCAACAAAGGTTCACTAGATTGATTCCTGGGATGAGAGGGTTGTCCTATGAGGAGAGATTGAGTAGAATGGGGCCCATACCTTTTTTTATTCATTCATGGGATGTGGGCGTCGCTGGCAAGTCCAGCATTTATTGCCCATCCCTAATTGCCCTTGAGAAGATGGTGATGAGCCGCCTTCTTGAACCACTGAAGTCCGTGTGATGAAGGTTCTCCCACAGTGATGTTAGGAATGACGCGCAGGTGGTGTTGTTCCCATGTGCCTGCTGCCTTTGTCCTTCTAGGTGGTAGAGGTCGCGGGTTTGGGAGGTGCTGTCGAAGAAGCCTTGGCGAGTTGCTGCAGTGCATCCTGTGGATGGTACACACTGCAGCCACTGTGCGCCGGTGGTGAAGGGAGTGAATGTTTAGGGTGGTAGATGGGGTGCCAATTATGCAGGCTGCTTTGTCCTGGATAGTGTCGAGCTTCTTGAGTGTTGTTGGAGCTGCACTCATCCAGGCAAGTGGAGAGTATTCCATCACACTCCTGACTTGTGCCTTGTAGATGGTGGAAAGGCTTTAGGGAGTCAGGGGGCGAGTCACTCGCCACAGAATACCCAGCCTCTGACCTGCTCTTGTAGCCACAGTATTTATGTGGCTGGTCCAGTTAAGTTTCTGGTCAATGGTGACCCCCAGGATTTTGATGGTGGGGGATTCGGCGATGGTAATGCTGTTGAATGTCAAGGGGAGGTGGTTAGACTCGCTCTTGTTGGAGATGGTCATTGCCTGGCACTTGTCTGGCATGAATGTTACTTGCCACTTATCAGCCCAATCCTGGAAGTTGTCCAGGTCTTGCTGAGGGGTTGCGAATGGAACTGAACACTGTGCATTCATCAGCGAGCATCCCATTTCTGACCTTATGATGGAGGGAAGGTCATTGATGAAGCAGCTGAAGATGGTTGGGCCTAGGACACTGCCCTGAGGAACTCCTGCAGCAATGTCCTGGGGCTGAGATGATTGGCCTCCAACAACCACTACCATCTTCCTTTGTGCTCAGTATGACTCCAGCCACTGGAGAGATTTCCCCCTGATTCCCATTGACTTCAATTTTACTAGGGCTCCTTGGTGCCACACTCGGTCAAATGCTGCCTTGATGTCAAGGGCAGTCACTCTCTGGAGTTTAGAAGAATGAGAGGTGACCTCATTGAAACATATAAAATTCTTAAAGGGCTTGTCAGGTTAGATGCTGAGAGGCTGTTTCCCCTGGCTGGAGAATGTAGAACCAGGGATCATAGTCTTAGGATAAGGGGTCGGCCATTTAGGACTGAGATGAGGAAAAATTTCTTCACTCAGAGGGTTGTGAATCTTTGGAATTCTCTCCCCCAGAGGGCTGTGGATGCTCAGTCGTTGAATATATTCAAGACTGAGATCGATGGATATTTGGACACGGAGGGAATCAAGGGATGTGGGGATCGGGCAGGAAAGTGGAGTTGAGGTCGAAGATCAGCCATGATCTTATTGAATGGCGGAACAGGCTCGAGGGGCCGTATGGCCTACTCCTGCTCCTATTTCTTATGTTCTTAAGTCAAAAAAACGATTATGAAGGCAAAGACGAACAACAAAATTAAATTATCAAAGAATATAAGAAGTAATAGTAAAGTATTCTACAGACACATAAATAACAAAAGGAAAATCAGGATAGGGATAGGGCCACTGAGGGATATCACACCATAAACTCACTGGTAATCACAGCGAAATGGCAGGAAAATTGAATAGTTACTTTGCCTCAGAATTTACCAGAGAGACTAACAAGGTGGATATAACATTAAAAAAGATCAAAAAAGATACATAAACATTTAAGATAGAAAGGGGGGAGATAATTGATAAACTAATCAAACTTAAAAAGGATAAAATCCCTGGTCTGGACGGGTTGCATCCATGAATATTAAAAGAAGTTCAGGAAGAGATAGCAGAGGCACTATTACATATATATAAAAATTCACTAGAAAAGGGAATAGTGCCAGAGGACTGGCGGACAGTTAATGTGATTCCAATATTTAAAAAGGGAGATAGAACAAGTCCAGGGAACTATAGACCAGTTAGCTTAACGTCAGTGGTAGGAAAGATAATGGAATCTTTACTGAAAGATGTAATAGAAAAACATCTAGGAACCGAAAATATAATATAGAATCGCCAGCACAGATTTCAAAACAGAAGGTCATTCTTGACCAACTTTATTGAATTTTTTGAATGTGTAAGAGGAAGAGTAGACAAGGGTAATGCAGTAGATGTAATATATTTGGATTTTCAAAAGGCCTTCGATAAGGTACTGCATTTATAGTCTCATGACTAAGGTCAGAGCATGTGGAGTCAGGGGACGAGTAGCAGAATGGATAGCAAGCTGGCTACAGAACAGAAAACAGAGAGTAGGGGTTAAAGATAGTTACTCAGACTGGTGGAAGATGGGAAGTGATGTTCCACAGGGATCGGAGCTGGGACCACTGCTGTTCACTATTTACATAAATAAATTGGTTTTAGGAATCAGAAGTACAATTACAAAATTAGCAGACGACACCAAATTGGGGGGGTGTAATTAATACAAAGGAAGATTATGTCAAAAGGCAAGAGAACATTAATAAACTTGCAGAATGGGTGTGCAATTGTCAAATGAATTTCAGTATAGATAAGTGTGAGGTTGTGCATTTTGGTAGGTGCAATAAGGAGGCCACATAGTGCTTGGATAATAAGAGTCTAAATGGGACAGAGGAGCGAAGAGATCTCGGATACAGATACACAAATCATTAAAAGTAGTGAAGCAGGTTAATGAGGCCATAAAAAAATATCAGGAGCATTATAAACCAAATTTAACACTGAGCCACGTATTAGGGCAGGTGAGAGGTAGGTTTTAAGGAGCATCTTAAAGGAGGAGAGAGAGGTGGAGAGGGGGAGAGGTTTAGGGAGGGAATTCAAGAAATAACTGGATGCTACAGTGGGGGGAGGGCTTTAGAGTCTTTGAAGATGGATGAACTAAGATGGCCTTTCAATTGTTTAGCCAATTCCCTTTTAAAAGCCACAATTGAATCTGCCTCCACCTCCCCCTTGGGCAGCGCATTCCAGATCCTAACCATTCACTGTGTAAAAAAAAGTTTTTCCTCATGTCACCTTTGGTTCTTTTGCCAATCACCTTAAATCTGTGTCCTCTGGTTCTTGACCCTTCCACCAATGGGAACAGTTTCTCTTTATTTGCTTTATCTAAACCCGTCATGATTTTGAACAGTTCTAACAAATCTCCTCTCAACCTTCTCTGCTCTAAGGAAAACAACCCCAGCTTTTCCAGTCTATCCATGTAAATGAAGTCCCTCATCCCTGGAACCAGTAAATCTTTTCTGCACCCTCTCTAAGGCTTTCTAAAGTGCGGTGCCCAGAATTGGACACAATACTCCAGCTGTGGCTAAACCAGCATTTTATAAAGGTCCAACACAACTTCCTTGCTTTTGTACTCTATGCCTCTATTTATAAAGTCCAGGATCCTGTATGTTTTTCTAACCGCTTTCTCAACCTGTCCTGCAACCTTCAAAGATTTGTGTATATATATCCCCAGGTCTCTCTGTTCCTGCACCCCCTGTACCATTTAGTTTATATTGCCTCTCCTCGTTCTTTCTGCCAAAATGTATCACTTTGCACTTCTCTGCATTAAGTTTCATCTGCCATGTGTCTGCCCATTCCACCAGCCTGTCTATGCCTCTTGAAGTCTATCACTATCCTCCTCACTGTTCACTACCCTTCCAAGTTTTATGTCATCTACAAATTTTGAAATTGTGCCCTGTACACCCAAGTCCGAGTCATTAATATATATCAAAAAAGCAGTGGTCCTAGTACCGACCCCTGGGGAACACCACTGACTACCTTCCTCCAGTCCGAAAAACAACTGTTCACCACTACTCTCTGTTTCCAATCACTTAGCCAATTTTGTATCCAGGCTGCCACTGCCCCTTTTATTCCATGGGCTTCAATTTTGATGATAAGCCTATTATGCGGCATTTTATCAAATACCTTTTAAATGTACATATCCACAACATCAACCGCATTGCCCTCATCAATCCTCTCTGTTACCTCAACAAAAAATCTCAATCAAGTTAGTTAAACACGATTTGGCCTTTAACAAATCCGTGCTGGCTTTCCTTTATTAATCCACACTTGTCCAAGTGACTATTCATTTTTTCCCGGATTATCGTTTCTAAAAGCTTTCCCAACACTGAGGTTAAACTGACTGGCCTGTAGTTGCTGGGTTTATCATTACACCCTTTTTTGAACAAGGGTGTAACATTTGCAATTCTCTAGTTCTCTGGTAAAATCCCCGTATCTAAGGAGGATTGGAAGATTATGGCCAGCACCTCTGCAATTTCCACCCTTACTTCCCTCAGCAACCTAGGATGCATCCCTTCCAGACCAGGTGACTTACCTACTTTAAGTACAACCAGCCTTTCTAGTACCTCCTCTTTATCAATTTTTAGCCCGTCCAGTATCTCAGCTATATCTTCCTTTACTGAGACTGTGGCAGCATCTTCTTCCTTGGTAAAGACAGATGCAAAATACTCATTTAGTACCTCAGCCATCCCCTCTGCCTCCATGAGTAGATCTCCTTTATGATCCCTAATCGGCCCCACCCCTCCTCTGACTACCCGTTTATTGTTTACATGCCTATAGAAGACTTTTGGATTCCCTTTTATGTTGGCCGCCAGTCTATTCTCATACTCTCTCTTTGCCCCTCTTATTTCCTTTTTCACTTCTCCTCTGAACTTTCTATATTCAGCCTGGTTCTCACTTGTATCATCAACCTGACATCTATCATATGTCCCTTTTTTTCTGGTTCATCTTACTCTCTACCTCTTTCACCATCCAGGGAGCTCCGGCTTTAGTTGCCCTACCTTTCCTCCTCATGGGAATGTACCTAGACTGTACCCGAACCATCTCCTCTATAAAAGCCGCCCATTGTTCGATTACAGTTTTGTCTGCCAATCTTTGATTCCAGTTTACCCGGGCCAGGTCTGTTCTCAACCCACGGAAATTGGCCCTCCTCCAATTAAGTATTTTTACTCTGGATTGCTCCTTGTCCTTTTCCATAACTAATCTAAACCTTATGACACTATTATCATTGTTCTCTAAATGTTCCCCCACTGACACTTGCTCCACTTGGCCCACCTCATTCCCCAGAACCAGATCCAGTAATGTCTCCTTCCTCGTTGGTCTCTTGCTTTATTTTTAGTGGTCATTTTATACTTTTGTTCTATAACTGTATCTGTTCCCTGACTGTTTACGTTACCCTTATTCCTTACCTTGGTCTGATCTTTACTCTCATCTCCTGTTTCTTTTACCTTCAGGCTTATGTTATTTCCACCAGATCTCTGGACTCTCAGTCACGACTGCAGAGGACGCTATCTACCCCCCTAATTATAGAATCCCCTATGATACATCCTTTCTATTCTGGTCCCTTCCCTCTGCCACCCCCTGGACTGCTCCCTGCTCCACGTTGCCATGGTGACCATTCTGGCCAAACTCCCTACAGCCTTCATCCTTATCCTCACACATAGCAAGTACATCGTAGATAGGACCAGTGTCTGTAGGACCTCCTCCTCTACTCCCCTCGGTTCCCCCTACCCTGCTGATTAACACTCACACTCTCCCCTTTCTGTACCTGTGCTTTCCTCTGAGGTGTGACTGTACTCTGGAGGAAAATATCCAGGAATTCCTCCCCCTCCCTTATGTGTCGGAGTGTCTCTAACTCACACTCCAGCTCAACGACTCTGGGCCAGAGTGTCTCAGGGCAGAGACATTTCCTGCAGATGTGACAATCCGGGACAGTCTCACTGTCCATAAACTCCCACATACTGCAGTCCCGACACACTGCCTGTGCTGCCATTTCTAATCTTTATTTATTGTTAGCAGAACTAATAGAATCACTTGAGGGCTAGATTATAATTAGTAGATGGATTTAGTTTGATTACAAATTAATTAGTAATTAATTGCTCTGATTATTTATTCATTTACTTATTTAATTATTTATTTAAAGTTGATAGATTGGTTTATATTTAAAATTAGAGTGTGAATAATAAATTAAAAACTTGGCCTAAAATCCTCGGGCTTTGCCTCTCCTCCCTCTGCGCCGACTATGATTTTCTTCCCCTGCCTTTGTTTTATTTCCACTCTGCTCTCCCGATTTGGAAATGACACTACGTTAGGAGGGACGGTAAGGAGAGCAGATGGGTGCAGGACGCCACAAAGGGACATGGACAGATTAAGTGAGTGGGCAAAGCAATGGCAAATGGGCAAGTGTGAGGTCATCCACTTTGGACCCAAGAAAGATAAACCGGAGTATTTTATAAATGATGAGAAACGAGGGACTGCAGAGGAGCAGAGAGATTTGGGAGTCCAAGTCCACAAATCATTAAAAGCTGGCAGACAGATACAATCATAAACACTAATGGAATGTCAAGTCCATCAGACCGTGACACACATGGGAGCTGCAAATCCCTCCAAAAGGAGATCGAATTTCCTTTCTGAAGGTTCCCTGAGCAGACTCTCAAAGTCATTCAGCAGAATTTTTTTTTTCAAAAAATATACTTTATTCATAAAATTTGCAGCAGTTCATACAATACAGTTCTCATCTCACATTCCAAACGTACACAATACAGATTATACAATTTGCAGGTTACATCAAGTACAGTTCAATGAACACATTGGACAGAATTACAGTTCATCACACTCTTGGGTGCCTCATTGCAATACACTCAATACACATTTTTGATAACAGGTACTTTACAGATTTTTTCCAGGTTCATTACAGATTCATTACAGTTACATTACATCAATTTGAATTTTACATTCTGCCCGAGGGGGTTTTTCCCTGATTGCAGCCCCTCGGTTTACAATGGCGGGAAGGCTCTAAACGGTTGCCTTTCCCCACAGGGCCTTTGCGGCGGCCGCACCCATCCTCAGTGCATCCCTCAGCACGTAGTCCTGGACCTTGGAATGTGCCAGTCTGCAACACTCGGTCGAGGACAGCTCCTTGTGCTGGAAGACCAGCAAGTTTCGGGCAGACCAAAGGGCGTCTTTCACCGAGTTGATGGTCTTCCAGCAGCAGTTGATGTCCGTCTCAGTGTGCGTCCCCGGGAACAGCCCGTAGAGCACAGAAACCTGTGTTACGGAACTGGTCGGGACGAACCTGGACAGATACCACTGCATCTCTCTCCAGACCTTCTTTGCAAAGGCACATTCCATAAGGAGATGGGTGACGGTCTCGTCTCCACCGCAGCCTCCTCTGGGACAGCGCGCGGTGGCGCTGAGAGCCCGGGAGTGCATGAAGGATCTGACGGGAAGGGCCCTTCTCACCACCAGCCAAGCTAGGTCTTGGTGCTTGTTTGAAAGTTCTGGCGATGAGGCGTTCTGCCAAATGACATTGACAGTCTGCTCGGGGAACCAACCGACAGGATCCACCATCTCCTTTTCCCGCAGGGTCTCGAGGACGTTACGTGCGGACCACTTGCTGATCGCCTTGTGGTCAAAGGTGTTTTTCTGCACAAACTTTTCCACGAAGGGCAGGTGGGGCGGAACGGTCCAACTGGACGGAGCGTTCCGTGGCAGCGTGGCCAGGCCCATCCTTCTCAACACCGGGGACAGGTAGAACCTCAGCACGTAGTGACACTTTGTGTTTGCGTACCGAGGGTCTACGCACAGCTTGATGCAGCCGCACACAAAGGTGGCCATCAGGATGAGGGCCACGTTGGGCACGCCTTTCCCCCCTTTTTCCGGAGATTTGTACATCGTGACCCTGCGGACACGGTCCATTTTTGATCTCCAGATAAAGTGGAAGATGGCTCGGGTGACTGTCGCGGCGCAGGAGCGAGGTATGGGCCAGACCTGCGCCACGTACAGCAACACCGAGAGCACCTCGCACCTGATGACCAGGTTCTTGCCCACGATTGAGAGGGATCGTCGATCCCACAGTCCCAGTTTCTGCTTAACCTTGGAAATACGCTCCTCCCAGTTTTTGGTGCACACCCCGGCCCCCCCGAACCAGATCCCAGAATGCCTCCTCGCAAGAACTTTCTTGGCTGATGGTTAAAAGAGGCCCTCGGTCAGATCTTTCATCACACCTGGAGTAGGGTCACCAACCCGCCAGGATTGACCTTCAAAGCACTGCTGTGAGCAACGCCCGGGAGAAAAATCATAGGCGGCGTTAAAAATAAGTGTTTCCTTTTCATTTTCTTTGAACACTTTCGCTTACTAGTTATAACAAATTTGGAGATGGGAAAAAACGGTTGAGACGGAGAGTCAAGAATCATCCAATTGGGCAATGAAGAGTCTGTTTGCTTCCCAGTGGGCGTGGGAAGGCGGGGCACCACGAGGATGGACATGTCGGGCGACCAATGGCGGGAGTGTGGGGGGGCTGGACACCACGAGGATGGACATGTCGGGCGACCAATGGCGAGAGTGTGGGGGCACGGTGGTTGGAGGCAGGAGGTCATGTGATGAAACCTCCAGGAATACGTCCAACCAGAGCTGGCAACCCTAACCTGCAGTCTCAGTGCGACCACACGCTGTCCTCGAGGCAGCTGCAGGGGGGAGGAGACCGTCAGCCATCTCCTCTGGAATGTACCTTTGCAAAGAAGATCTGGAGAGAGATACAGTGGTTTTTCCATATTCCTCCAGAACAGCTCAGTAACACAGGACTCTGTGCTCTACGGGCTGTTCCCTGGGACTCACATCTACTGGGACTAATTCTCATTGGTTTCGTATGTGACACCCCCCTCCCCATCTAGGGACACTGTATTAAATTAATGGTTGGAACTGGGAGACAAATAGGGATTTGCTCCGTTCAGTCCAGGCACTGACCTGGAACACAGAACGTTGCAGCTTCCCTCCAAGGCAAATAACAAAACTAGTGGGAGATTGGAGCTTGAGGGATTGACACTTGGTTTAGTTCTAGCTCGGAAGCATCGGCTCCAGGATCAGTCTTGAGTCCCAGAATCCTTCTCTGATTGGCCAACCTTTGACCTCCTCTGATCGCCCTGCCTCTCCCATCCTCACTTCCAACACCAAACGTGAGGAGCTTATGGACATCTTGTCTCAAAAAATATCTTTCCAACCGTGCATTCAGTTAACTCTCCTTAACTTTCTGCTACCATCTGGGGCACTGCTCACCTACAAGAAGCCTCTAGAGACAAGTTGGTTGCACAGAATCTCACTCTTGTGCAGAACATCACGCAGTGTTGTTTGGACCTTCAGTTACCACATACTGTGCTCTGTCTTAATCTATGTGGCAGAGGTTACAAGCCTATGGGCAGCACAGTAGGTCATCTATGAGAAAGAATGAACTTGCAGTTATATAGTTCTTTTCACGACCTCAGGACGTCCCAAAGCTCTTTACAGTTAATTAAGTACCTTTTGAAGTGTAGTCACTGTTGTAATTTAGGAAACGCAATAGCCATTTTGCACACAGCAAGATCCCACAATTAGATAAATGTCCAGATAATCTGTTTTTAGGTGTTGGTTGAGGGATAAATATTGGCCAGGATACCAGGGGGATCTCCTCTGCACTTCTTCAAATAGTGTTGTGGGATCTGTTACGTCCACCTGAGAGGCAGTTTAACATCTCATCCGAAAGACGGCACCTCCAACAGTGCAGCACCCCCTCAGTACTGGCACTGGGAGAGTCAGCCTGGATTATGGGCTCAAGTCTCCGGAACGGGGCTCGAACCCACGACCTTCCGACTCGGGGAGAGAGTGCGACCCACTGAGCCACGGCTGTCTATCCCCAGCTGCCATTGGGTTTGATATTTGGGGAGAGGAGCTGGAGGGAGACCTTGTGCACGCTCCCCCTGGACAGGACAAGGCGTCGATGGCCAGCCCGACGGGGACATCTGTTGGAGGAAGGTGGAACTGAGCGCTGATATTGAGATTTATGTAAAGACCGTGGGGAGAAGGGTGATAAGTGGCTCGAATAAAATATAGTTCTAAATATAACTGATTGTAATAAAGCATTTAACGCAGATTATACAAAAAGGAAACTAAATCGTAGCAAGAAACAAAAAGAAACCCAATTCGAAAATTATGAATGTGATGGAAATACAGGAAAAAAACAACTCGAATGCACCTTGGACACGAACAGTGAATGGAGTCAAACCTCCGCCGGGCGCCCAGTGAACGAACCCCATCCTCGGCCCTTCACTAGTGGATTCCCCCTCACCGGGGGAATAGGGAGACGGACCAGGAGGAGCCAATTCCATGGCCTCCCCGCACCACCCGGGCAGAGGGAGCTCCCACCGCCTCCCCGCACCACCCGGGCAGAGGGAGCTCCGGGTGTCAGGAGTGCGCGCATCCAAACACGTCTGAGTCAAACCTGGGAATGGGTGTGTTGGGGCCGGGATGCGGTCCCACTCCGAAAACTTAGTATTTTCACTGGCCACCCGCCCCCAACCCACCTATTCCTGGGGTTCAAATTACCCCCCATGTCTCTCCATCTCCAAGTCTCTGTCGCTCTCTCTCTCTGTCCACCTGTCTCTCTCTGTCCCTCTGTGTGTGTCTCACTCTCTCTGTCCCTCTCTCTCTCTGTCCCTGTGTGTGTGTGTGTGTGTGTGTGTCTCTCGCTCTCTGTCCATCTCTCTCTCTGTCCTTTTCTTTCTATGTCCCTGTCTCTCCTCACCTCTCTCTCTGTCCATCTCTCTCTCTCTCTCTCTCTGTCCCTCTCTCTCTCTCCGTCCATCTCTCTCTCTCTCTCCGTCCGTCTCTTTCTCTCTCTCTCTCTGTCCCTCTATCACTTTCGTTCTGTCTTATTCCCGCTTCTCCAGACACTCTCGAATCCCGGACGTGCAGCTGGCGACCAGCAGGAAAAGTACTCCCGCGTTCTTGTCGGTGCCTCCAACAATCCAAGCTGCTGATTACCGCCCCGCGCCGGAGGCACTGCCCATCACCAGATTGAGCGATTCCCTGCTGGAATATCTCCCCGTGGCTGGCCGGCTGGTCCCACTCTCGCCTCCAGCGGAGAGGCGGTTCAGCGCTCTTCCCGTAAAGGTGGAGTGGGTCCAGCGCCCGCAGCAGGCTGCCCATCGCCAGGAGCAGGCAGGACCATGACCACCCAGAGCTGGTGAAGGAGCCAAGTGAAGAGGAGCAGGCGATCTCCAGCGACAATGAATTTGCAAGATGAATGTTCGATGAGCAATATAGCAGAACATGCACCGACAGCTTTGGGCTTCAGATTCTGTGCCATCGGATTCAGGTTAGTCGTTTAAAATTAGATCCTTCAGTGGCAGTCATTGGCACCCTCGGCAAAGCAAAGATATCAAGCCATTAACTAAATAAAGGAACTTGCATTTATATAGCGCCTTTCACAATCTCAGGACGTCCCAAAGCACTTTACAGCCAATGAAGTACTTTTTGAAGTGTAGTCACTGTTGTAATGTAGGAAACGCAGCAACCAATTTGCGCACAGCAAGATCCCACAAACAGCAGTGTGACAATCTGTTTTTAGTGATGTTGGCTGAGGGATAAATTTTGGCCAGAAAAACTGGGGAGAACTCCCCTGCTCATCTTCAAATCATCATAGAATCATAGAAAGTTACAGCACAGAGGGAGGCCATTCGGCCCATCGTGTCCGTGCCGGCCGAAAAAGAGCCATCCAGCTTAATCCCACTTTCCAGCACTTGGTCCGTAGCCCTGTGGGTTTCGGCACTTCAGGTGCACATCCAGGTATTTTTTAAATGAGTTGAGGGTTTCTGCCTCTCCCACCCTTTCAGGCAGTGAGTTCCAGACCCCCACCACCCTCTGGGTGAAAAAAATTCTCCTCAGCTCCCCTCTAATCCTTCTACCAATTACTTTAAATCTATGCCCCCTGGTCACTGACCCCTCTGCTAAGGGAAATAGGTCCTCCCTATCCACTCTATCTAGTCCCCTCATAATTTTATATATCTCAATTAAATCTCCCCTCAGCCTCCTTCATTCCAAAGAAAACAACCCCAGCCTATCCAATCTGTCATCATAGCTAAAATTCTCCAGTCCTGGCAACATCCTCGTAAATCTCCTCTGCACCCTCTCTAGTGCAATTACATCCTTCCTGTAATGTGGTGACCAGAACTGTACGCAGTACTCAAGCTGAGGCCTAACTAGTGTTTTATACAGTTCTAGCATAACCACCCTGCTCTTATATTCTGTGCCTCGGCTAATAAAGGAAAGTATCCCGTATGCCTTCTTAACCACCTTATCTACCTGTCCTGCTACATTCAGGGATCTGTGAACATGCACTCCAAGGTCCCTCACTTCCTCTACACCTCTCAGTATCCTCCCATTTATTGTGTATTCCCTTGCCTTGTTTGCTCTCCTCAAATGCATTACCTCACACTTCTCTGGAATGAATTCCATTTGCCACTTTTCTGCCCACCTGACCAGTCCATTGATATCTTCCTGCAGTCTACAGCTTTCCTCCTCACTATCAACCACACGGCCAATTTTTGTATCAGCTGCAAACTTCTTGATCAAGCTCCCCCACATTCAAGTTCAAATCATTTATACCACAAAAAGTTTGGGACCTAGTACTGAGCCCTCCGGAACCCCACTGGAAACAGCCTTCCAGTCGCAAAAACACCCTTTGCTTCCTGCCACTGAGCCAATTTTGGATCCAACGAGCCACTTTCCCTTGGATCCCATGGGCTTTTACTTTTTTGACCAGTCTGCCATGTGGGACCTTGTCAAAAGCCTTGCTAAAATCCATGTAGACTACGTGGACCCAAATAATGTTATGGGATGTTTTACGTCCACCTGAGGGGTTAGGCAGAGATAACAATCTAATTGAATAATTGCACGAACATTTGCAGACTGCAGCTAATGTCATGTGACCGAGCCTCCAGGAATAGGTAGTCGAGTTGGTAACTAATGTCCCCGCTCCACAGGCCTCCGATCGGGACCAGAGAGGAGCTGAAGCCTGCCCATGTCTGTGTTAGCTTGTTAACGCCAGGTACCACCCTGAGCAGGATTTCTTTTATAATAAGGACTCAAACTCAACTTAAATTTACTTCATTGATTCTTTTGGAGGTTTAAATAAAAACAGTGGAAGAATCTTGGGTAAAATTTTATTTTTAGTACAAAATCACAGAAGTAACAATTGATGAAAACTTGATTAAAAAGCATTATTTACTGTACAACTAACAGAAAACTTTTACATGGATTAAATCATTAAAGCAAATCCATTTCCTCTCCCTCTCAGTTAGTTGTTTCCCTCTCTCAGCCTCACTGCACGGTGAGCTATCCCTGGACTGGGGCCGATTGTCATCTTCATCTCCATCATCATCATCTCCATCATCATCATCTCCATCATCATCATCTCCATCATCATCGCCATCATCTCCATCATCTCCTTCTTCATCTCCATCATCATCTTCTTCATCTCCATCATCATCTTCTTCATCTCCATCATCATCTTCTTCATCTCCATCATCATCTTCTTCATCTCCATCATCATCTTCTTCATCTCCATCATACATTTATTTAGTATCTTTCATGTAGTAAAATTTCCCAAGGCACTTCACAGAGGTGTGGTCAGATCAAAATGGATACCGAGTCAAAAGAGAGATTAGGACAGATGACCAAAAGATTGATCAAAGAGGTAGGTTTTAAGAAGGGTCTTAAAGGAGGAGAGCGAGGTAGAGAGGTGGAGAGGTTTAGAGAGGGAATCCCACAGCTTGGAGGTGAAAGGAATGGTGGATGCACAGGAGGCCACAGTTGGAGGAACACAAAGATCTGGGAGCATTGTAGGGCTGGAGGAGGTTACAGAGATAGGGAAGAGCGAAGCCATGGAGGAATTTGAAGACAAGGATGAGAATTTTAAATTGGACACAATGGGTGACCAGGAACAATGTAGGCCAGTGAGCAGAGAAGTGATGGGGGAACGGGACTTGGTGTGGGATAGTTTGTGGGCAGCAGAGTTTTGGATGAGCTAAAGTTTACGGAGGTTTGGGGGAAACACCTCCCCTTTCCCCTCCCAATGGCTGAATTCACAAATTCACAGGGGGAGGTATCAGCTACGCATGCACACCCTGCCAATGTGGGGCATCCCGTCAATGTGGGGCACCCCCTGCCAATGTGGGGCATCCCGTCAATGTGGGGCACCCCCTGCCAATGTCCGAGCCCCATCATGCCCTTCCCCAACATTTGCGAGGGGGGGGGGGGCGGGGGTCGCCGTGCAGCGAGTGACCGGTAGATCACGTGACCGAGCGGAAGATGGCGGCACTCCCGTGCCCCTGGTTTAACCCTTCGAGTACCGGAGTCCCCATAATCCAAGGGAGACTAAATCAAATAGGGCACAACCAGAAAAAAAACCCATGAAACCCTGAAAGGAAAAGGAGCTGTCGGGGGATAAACATCCCCACCCCCCCCCCATGCCCCCCGTCCACCTGCCAGCCCCCACCCTCCCACTCCCTGCGCCCCGCTCCCCAGCCCTTCCCCTGCTCCCCAGCCCCCTTCCCGCCCCCAGCTCAATTCATCGCTGAGCATCTGAAATATACTCAGTTTGAAAGTAAAATGGACATTCCAGTATTCAACGGGTTAATTCGCCCGAGAGGAATAAAATAAATAAGACTAACTGTCGCCATGGTGACCGAGGCCTTTCAAAGCAGCAGTAGGCCAGCGTCAGGGTTCTGCTCCAGGCGTTTTGTGGGATACACGTACAGCATGACCACACCGCTCGGGTTAATGGTGACGGTGAACTCAGTGTCGACCTCCAGGTTCTGCAGGACCCGCCCTGTGTACACGTCCTGTGCCTAGATACAGAAACAAAGGGAGAGAGAGAGAGAGAGAGAGGTCATGTCAGGACGGCACTCTCTCACAAACTGGACATTCCACTTAAGACTGGTCGTTGGGTCCATGTTGGGGACAAAACGTTTTAGAAATAGAAACGAAGAAAGTCTTGCATTTATATAGCGCCTTTCACAACCTCAGGACGTCCCAAAGGCCTTTACGATCAATTAAGTACTTTTAGTCACTGTTATAATGTAGGAAACGCAGCAGCCAATTCGCACACTGCAAGATCCCACAAACAGCAATGTCAGGCCGAGAGGGGCGGCACAGGCCCGAGGGGCCGAGGGGGGGGGGGGGCGGCACAGGCCCGAGGGGCCGAGGGGGGGGGGGGCGGCACAGGCCCGAGGGGCCGAGGGGGGGGGGGGCACAGGCCCGAGGGGCCGAGGGGGGACGGCACAGGCCCGAGGGGCCGAGGGGGGGCGGCACAGGCCCGAGGGGCCGAGGGGGGGCGGCACAGGCCCGAGGGGCCGAGGGGGGGCGGCACAGGCCCGAGGGGCCGAGGGGGGGCGGCACAGGCCCGAGGGGCCGAGGGGGGGCGGCACAGGCCCGAGGGGCCGAGGGGGGGCGGCACAGGCCCGAGGGGCCGAGGGGGGGCGGCACAGGCCCGAGGGGCCGAGGGGGGGCGGCACAGGCCCGAGGGGCCGAGGGGGGCGGCACAGGCCCGAGGGGCCGAGGGGGGGCGGCACAGGCCCGAGGGGCCGAGGGGGGGCGGCACAGGCCCGAGGGGCCGAGGGGGGGCGGCACAGGCCCGAGGGGCAAGAGAGGCTTTTTGCTGTTTTTGTTATGTGGAGAATAAAAAACTGGTGAAAGGTCACTGATGCCTCTTAAAGGGGCAGCTCAAATCCAAATCCTCTGAACCGAACCTGACAAGTAACTCAGTGCAAACTACACAAAGGAACACAAACTCACCGAAAACACCTCAGGAGCCGTGATGTTGAGCTGGATCAGAGACGTCCTGTAATGGTACGGCTGGTCTGTCCGCTGACTGAAGAATGCGAGTGCAAAGGACGACGAGGAGAGATTCCGCATCCAGACTTCAATATTGTTTCTCCCCTGGGGGTGGGGGTGGTGGGAGGAACATAACATCGACATTGAAAACATATCAGGTCGGAAAAATAACAGTGTGTTAACGACACAGGCCGTTATTAATGCGCAAATCAGCCAGCAAGTTCAGGGGATTAAGAGATTCGTCGTGAGTTTCGAATCTTCAGAACTTGCTGCTCGATTTACCATTTGCCTCGCACAAACAGCATCTCACCCTCAGCCTCCCCGTTATTTTTAAGAACTTGCTGGATTTGCACATTGATTGTCCACTAAACTCGCCACAGAAAGTTAAGTCTGGTAATTAACAGCGTAAGTACCTTTTACCCTCGTGATCCTTGTTAATGACTGTCAATCAACCTCTCTGGCCCAGAAAGGGAACAATTTAAACTCCTCAGTCTCATACCTGCAGGTAGTGAATTGTTTTAGGAGATTTTAAAAATGTCAAACTTTAAATGTTTTAATTTGTTTCTTACCTTTCTGCCTCTTTTTTCTCTCTTAATCCAATCTTTCTTTCCCTCCCTTTCTGCACCTGATTTGACTCTAATTCACCCCATTTCCTTCTCCGTCGTTCCTCCGTTTCTTTCTCAATCCTTAAATCTCATTTACTAGGGAGATGGACAGTTGGTCCTGCCGTTCACCAAGGCCCCAGATGCCCCGTTGCCCTCACCACGCTGTTATCAGCTGGCGCTTCCAACAAGTTACAGCGCAAAACAATTTTCGAGCTGAAAGGGTGCAGGATTAATTCTAACTGATGACGTACGCCACGCGGTGCCCCACTCCAGCAAGATCCGGCTAATTGTGTTACTGCAGCGGTCAGTGAAGTCTCCGACTAACCGTCCATCTCTTTGTTCTGCGCCCTCTATCAAATTGATTATTCTGTTCCGGCCAGGGTCCCTGCCACGGTTGCTAAGCAAGGCCGGGCCCACGAGGCCCGACTACCACCGCTAACCTCGAACACAGCTCCCCCACCACTGGGAACCAAGGCCTGGCTCAGGAAGCCCTGTCGCAGCTCTGGGGTAACCAGGGCTGGGCCCATAAGCCCTACAGTTGCCAATAACTAAGGCCAAGCCCCAAGGCCCTGCTGCTGTTGAATTTAGTCACATAGACACTAGGGGAGTGAATTCCATGTTCAACACCCATTCACCTCCAGGTACTTTCCAGATCTGTCCATTCCCGATCCTTTGGCAGTGAAGCTCACTCATTCTGGTTTTAAGAGTGGTGCAGGAACCCAACCCAAAGCTCAATGTTAAAATCTCCACCCTGGAGCTACACAGACACCACCTCCAACCCCCACCCCGGCCTAGGCAGAGTTACCTGAGGTACCAACCCAAAACTCAACCTCAGTAACATGGGTTAGGAAAGGGGAGAGTTCCCAGGATTTCCGCTCCTGATCGCTATAGCGACTGCTGCCCGAAGTGTGCCTTTGAGGATGACAGGTGATGATGGTTTGTTGTTCTCGCCCTCCGCTGCCAAGGATCGCACATGAATAATGGCCACTCAGGCCAGGTACCATAGGGCACCAAGTGCCCGGGGAGGCTACGCCTCAGCCAAGAAGCTGCTGCTTCAGGCCTACAGCGTCAAGTTAGGTGGCACAGTAAATCATGTAGATGGGAGCAGAAAGTTGCAACGGGACATTGATGGATTAAGCAAGTGGGCAAAACTATGGCAGATGGAGCTCAATGTGGGGAGGGGTGAGATCAGCCATTTTGCTCCTAAGAAAGATAGATCAGGGTATTTTCTAAATGGCGAGAAGCTCGGAACTGTGGAGGAGCAGAGATTATCGGGTCCAAGGACAGAAATCACTAAGTATTAGTGGACAGGTACAAAAAATAATCATAAAGGCTAGTGGAATGTTGGCCAAGGGGGCTGGAATACAAAGGGGTGGAAGTTATGTTAGTTATATAAACCTCTAGTTAGAGCCCCGTCTGGAGACTGCGTTCAGTTCTGGGCACCGCACCTCAGGAAGGAGATATTGTCCTTGGAGGGGGTGCAGCACAAATTCACCAGAATGATACCAGGGCTAAAAGGGTTAAATTATGAGGCCAGGTTGCACAGACTAGGCTTGTATTACCTTGAGTAATGACGATTAAGGGGTGATCTAATTGAGGTGTTTAAGATGATTAAAGGATTTGATAGGGTAGATAGAGAGAAACTATTTCCTCTGGTGGGAGAGTCCAGAACAAGGGGGCGTAACCTTAAAATTAGAGCCAGGCCGTTCAGGGGTGATGTCAGGAAGCATTTCTTCACACAAAGGGGAGTGGAAATCTGGAACTCTCTCCCCCAAAATGCTGTTGAGGCTGGGGGTCAATTGAAAATTTCAAAACTGAGATTAATAGATTTTTGTTCAGCAAGGGGTATTAAGGGTTACAGAACAGAGGTGGGTAGATGGAGTTAAGATACAGAGCAACCATGATCTAATCGATTGGCCGAACAGACTGGAGGGGCTGAATGGCCTCCTCCTGTTCCTATCTTCAGTGTAGAAGAGAAAATTGCAAAAGGTAATGGTCTATTTAGATGCAGCATGAAAGATTTAAAATGATTTAAAATTAAAAAGATTTCTGCACACACATCATCGAGTTACATCATCAAGTCTACAGCACAAAAAACGGCCAATCAGCTGAACTGGTTTATGCCGGTGTTTATGCTCCACATGAGCCTCCTCCCTCCCCTCTTCATCTAACCCCATCAGCATATCCTTCTATTCCTTTCTCCCTCACGTACTTATCTAACTTTCCCTTAAATGCATCTACGCCTCAGCCACTCCTGCAGTGCAGACACTCCATGCCGCAGGCAATTCGATCGCCTCTAATTTTGTCCTAGCCGAGAACAGTTACATCATCAGAGACTGGAAATCGACCTGTGACCTTTAACGGTGCACCATGCCTTTAGCCACTCAGCGAGCTGCAATCCCACGTTCCTTACTGGGCCCAATCCCCCTCAAAGCCCCTCGTCTCGAGGCTGATCCCTTCGACCTGCCGCTCACCTTCAGTAGCATACGGCCCTCCTCTCCCAACGGATCCTGGTTAATCCTGATCAGCACTTTGTTCCGTAGGATGGACGAGGCCTTTCTGGAGATAGTCCGCAGGTCATTAGACATGAAGAGGGGAGCAGCTAGGATGGCCCACAGAGCCATCTGTGACTTGGACTGCTCGTAGCTCAGTCCAAAGTCCCCAACAATTAACTGGAGAGAGAATCAAACAGCAATGAGAGGGATGGAGACAGGACACTGCTGCAACTGATAATTTAACAACAACTTGGATTTATATGGCACTTTTAAGGTAGTAAAACGTCCCGAGGTGCTTCACAGGAGAGTAATCAGACAAAAATTGACACCGAGCCAAAGGAGTCATTAGGACAGGTGACCAAATGCTTGGTCAAAGAGACAGGTTTTAAGGAGCGTCTTAAAAGGAGGCGGCGAGGTTAAAGGAGGGAATTCCAGAACTTGGGGCCGAGGCACTAATGGTGGGGCAAAGGAAGTGGGGGATGCACAAGAGGCCGGAATTGGAGGAGCGCAGAGATCTCAGAGGGTTGTAGGGCTGGAGGAGGTTACAGAGATAGGGAGGGGTGAGGGCCATGGAGGGATTTGAAAACAAGGATGAGAATTTTAAAATCGAGGCGTTCCCAGACCGGGAGCCAATGTAGGTCAGCGAGCACAGGGGGTGATGGGAGAACGGGACTTGGTGCGAGTTAGGATACGGGGCAGCAGAGTTTGGATGAGCTCAAGTTTATGGAGGGTGGAAGATGGGAGGCCGGCCAGGACAGCATTGGAATAGTGCAGTCTGGAGCTAACAAAGACATGGATGAGGGTTTCAGCAGCGGATGAGCTGAGGCGGGGGCGGAGATGGACGATGTTACAGAGGTGGAAGTAGGCGGTCTTGGTGATGGAGAGCATATGGGGTCAGAAACTCATCTCAGGGTCAAATAGGACGCCAAGGTAGCAAACAGTGGCCAGGGAGAGGGAACGGAGTTTGTAGTGGGGACCAAAGAGGCACTAAATGCTTGAGATTACGCTGTCCGATGTTAAGATACGAACACTCAACGTGTTAATCCAACTGGTTAACGTCTGCGTTCAGGAATTTCACACAAATTGGCGGATAGTGACATTGCATCATCTCACGGGCGCCAGTCTGAGACAGAGGCTCGGATTTCCGCGGGGATTGTCCCCACCTCCCGCCGACACTCCGGGAGAAATGGCATGGAGATTTACAGCCGTCCCTCCGTGGGTTCCAGCAATCAGGAGACCCGCCCCCCACCAACCCCCCTCACCAATGTGACCAACAGCTCCTGTGAGAAGATTTCACTTCGAGTAGCTGCAGATCGTAGGTTGTGCACAGTTGCAGAAACAGAATCTGCCACGGGGCTGGTGACAGGAACCAATTTTAAGGTCCGTTACACTCCCTTCAGCAGCCGGAAACGGGAGTGAACAGACGGGGAGTTGGGTGGAAATCAGTCCTCGGGTTGCCAACTCTCCAGGATTGTCCTGGAGTCTCCAGAATTGATTAATCCTCCAGGGCACTGCTGCGAGCAAAACCCCAGGAGAAAAATCAGAGGGGCATTAAGAAAGTGTTATCTTTTCATTTTCTTTGAACACTTTTATTTATTAGTTATAAAAATATTCAAGATTGAAAAGAAGGCTGTTTGACAAGACAGTCAAGAATCGTCCAATCGGGTGATGAATGAAGAGCCCGCTTGCCTTCCAATTGGTGGAGGAAGGCGTCAAACTGCGAGGAGGGACTTGTGGGGCGACCAATGGCGGGAGAGTGGAGGAGGGAAGTCATGTGATGAAACCTCCAGGAATACGTCCGACGAGAGTTCGCAGCTCTACACAAAGCTGTGCCATCGGCTACAAGGACACAGGCCGACTCACGCAGAGAGAGGGAGAGAGGGAGAGACAGGGTCTCTCACCACCTCAGGATGTCCCAAAGCGCTTTACAGCCAATGAAGCACTGTTTGAAGTGTGGTCACTGTTGTAATGTAGGAAACACGGCAACCAATTTACGCACAGCAAGATCCCACAAACAGCAATGTGATAAATGACCGGATAATGTGTTTTAGTGATGTTGAGTGAGGGATAAATATTGGCCAGGACACAGGGGAGAACTCCCCTGCTCTTCTTCGTAATAGTGGCCCATGGGATCTTTTACGTCCACCTGAGGGGGCAGACAGGGCCTCAGTTTAACGTCTCATCCGAAAAACGGCACCTCCGACAGTGCAGCACTCCCTCAGTACTGCACTGGGAGTGTCGGCCTGGATTATGGGCTGAAGTCTCCGGAGAGGGACGCGAACCTGATGGAAATAGGCAGTTTCCATTATAAATGTGGAAACAGAAATTTACAATGGGAATATACAAGGGCTTTAAAATGGGGAACAAATTTCTACAGCGCGCCCTCTGAACCTGCAACCTCTGACCCCACCCCCACCCTTCACCTGAAGGTGACCATTGGTGTCGACTCCCCTGTGGGCAGCAGCGCAGGAGACTGGGCAGTAATGTAGAGTAAGGCTGGGTACCATGTCTGGGTCATTCCATCTCCCTGGGCCAGCCGCTGGCTGCAGCACCTCCTGATGGGCAGAGTACCAGTTGATGATCCCTCGGACGCTCTCCCACGAGTCGTTGATGTCATCGGTAGTTCCTCCACAGGTTACAGATCTCCCCCAGCAACGTGTAGTTCACCTGCGGACAGCCCATTGGGACAAAGAGGCGACGTTAAACCCCCGGTAACTTA